>NW_013666293.1:424771-436245 GCF_000517525.1 Limulus polyphemus
CCTCATCAGTGACCCTGGACACTACCACCAATGAAACTTCAGACCAATTCCAAGCTTTTACTTGTTGTTAAATTGTATAATATTGAATAATAAATTATGTGCAATGCCATATTATTATTCACACATCTAAATTAATTTAGGTTACTATATGGTGAGTTAAAAAGAACAACCCCATAGACGTTTGAAACAATAATTGTCCTACATTATTTGTTGTAAGGGTGCTGTTGTTTGTCAGTCATTACAGTGCATGATGATTTCACGTAGTCATGAACCAGTTCTTTAAGAATTTTATTTATTTTACTAACAGTATGCATCACAGTGCTCTAAGTAGAATACTGATTGTCCTCTTAAAGAAACAGAAGGATGTCTTCAAACTATTTAGAAATGGGGCTCAAATTACCCTGTATAAAAATGGAGTAACCTAATCAGATATAAGCTGGCAGATTGTCTTTAATGGCAAATATGTGGGTGACTATTTCATGACCATTGGTTTTCAAAATACCATGATTATCCATGATGCATGTAAACCCTGTTGCAAAATTATTTACATTTGCATTATATCTCTTGTACATTGAGATTTACAATCCTATAGTAACTGTTTAATGCTCATATTACAGATTTCTTTTCACCAAAAGTAAAATTGAAAACATAATCTGTGAAAGGCCTAATGTATTCCTTGATTTGCCATGCTTTCTTCTGTGGTCTGCAGTTATACTTATTCAGGACTCAAAAATCCCATTTTTATTATTATCATTATTATAAGAGGCCTAAATGTATTTTCCTGGTTTTTGACCAAAGCTGTGCTGATGAGCCTTGAATGTAATACAGCTGTTACTGCATTTTTTATCAAACCAGTAAGTTTGTAGGTCCTGGTAGTTTGTTACCATTAGCCTGTGTGAACCAAGTTTCAAGCAATTTATCTTTCAACACAACCAGACCTTATTTTTCACTTTCTATTCAGTTTCTAAACATTTCCCACCTAATTTTGAAAAGAAGTTAATAAACTACACTTTTATTTTTTAAAGTTAATCTTTATTTGGTAATTTTTTCTGGTTACTCTATCATAAAATAACAGCCCTTTAAAAAGTTCATCATTTTTTACCCCCAATTTCAAACTAATTACTGGGAGAAAGATAAAATTTTCTCCTATTTTACCATTTTTTTTTACTAACCGACTCATCATAGTAATTTCAGAGAGCTCTGGTAAATACAATATTATTTGCTAAAGAATGATGGGGAAAAACCCAGTAAAAAATGCACCAATTCTTGATAAAAAATTAACTTACCTTCAGAGGTTTGCAATTTTCTCTAACGTATCTGCCAGCAGAACTTTTGTCATCCCAGTCAAGCCTCCCATGGTAGAAATACTTGGTTCTAAGGAAACATAACAATGATCACTGGTTAATTGTTAAAAAAATAATAATTGTTTCAGACATTTTTTTCATGCATTTGTATATTACAAAATTCTTTTTTTAATTTTGTTGAAGTGTATAGTAAAAACTGTGATCACAAGGAGGTGTACGTCCTTAACAGTGGTGTTTGTGTTCAATACTAAAAGTTATTACCATGAGAAGAATTTTGAATATTTCTAATTATTATAATAAACTGCTAAGTAAAACAAAAATGGATATCTAAAACCTTAAATAAACCAAATGTATTAATTTTTACATCATTCAATCCAGTCAATACTGCTTTAAAAGTGCAGAAACTATATATTTTACCATGTTGGGCTATTACGAAACAGTTGTATACAATGTTGAATGATTTTTCTATGGCTGAAGAAAAACTATATTGAATGTTAAAACTGTTATAAATACTGTCAAAGTGAATGTTACTAATGTTTCTGGTTTATTTCCTTGAAAGATAAGTTATAATTTAACTCAAGAGTTGTGAAAATACTGCTTCAAGTTCAAAATAAATAACATTAAATCAACTTGCTACTTCTTATTTCCAACAAGAATGTCAAAATTAAGTGAAAACATTGTACTTTACCAACTCATATCAAAAACTGTAGCTTACAGACAATTATATTTAAGTGTTTTACATACCATTAAATATTTATGCTATTTCTTGCCCATTTATCAACTATTGTAGAACATGAACATTTGGAAATGTCACTAGTTACTTATTGCCGATCACCCTTCATAATGTCCGGTACTTCGAGTTAAAATAATATGACATATGTACTAGGAAACAATTAACTAAAATGGCTGAAAACATAAATCATGCATTTTTGTAGTTTCAAATGACTCGCATAATTTCACTTAACATCTCTAGGAAAAAAAAAGAGGAATTTGGCATATTGAAAGAAAACAAACTCGAAAAGAGCAAGGAGGAATTGTTATTCAAGTACTACAAAACGGTAATGTATTAACTTACTTTGTTTTCCGACACATACGGTATGGAAGTGGCCCTAAAATTCTCTCCATCATTGCTAGATGCTCTCGGTTGTCATGAGTCTGAAAAAATTAAGAGATTTAAAAAAAAAGTTCTCAAGAGACTGTTTAGATTTTTCTCTCTAACCTCTAATTTGTCAAATCCTACAATTAACTGTCAGAGGCTTTGAAGTTACAAAGCTGTACTATTTTCTTATTCTTCAAAATACATTAATTTCAGTTAAACATCACAAGTTCTAAATGTTTTCACTAACATTTGGAATACAATATTACTATCAAATAAACATGATGAAACCATCCTTATTACTTGGAATACACTGCTGCTATCAATTATATGATAAAACCGGCATCATAATTTAACAAAAATAGAGAATTACAAAATTATGTCATTTCAAAAAAACCTACCTGAAACAAGGTAATTCCTAAATAAAGTTCAAACAGTATGCATCCAATGCTCCAGACATCACAAGGTTGAGCCCATCCTAGTTCTTGTAAGATAAAAATAGATTTAAATAAATCAATGTAAAAAAAGACATTTTCAGACAGTTACTCCACAATAGACAATTTAATATAATTGTTAGTTCTACTATACAGTAATGTTATAATTCAAAAATACACTTCATTCACTAAACAATTTAACAAAAAAGATAATACTGTTTCCTGAATTTTAAAGTAGATTCATAATTTTGAAAAACTATTTTATCATGTTTTAGTGTTTGAAATAACCATTTTCATTATTATAACATATCTTTCAATCTGTTACACCTTAAATTTAGACTTCTATTGTAACAACACTAATTTATACATACCTAGGATGACTTCTGGGGCGCGATAATGCCTGGTTGAAACTACTGTACTATGGTGTTCATGATCAAATGTTGCTGACCCAAAATCAATTAGTCTAATGTGTGTGTCACGTACTCGACGGTTCTCTCGTTTCTGTTCAAATCCAAAAGTAATATGAGAAAAGAACTAAACACTAATACAAAACCTACTAAGCACTGATGAAAAAACACCATGTATCAAACATTAATTTTATCTTAAATAACAAAATTTGTTTTTAACATTAAAATTCAAAGCAAATAAAACAAAATAACTGAAAAGGAAAATAGCATTTTTTGAAATATTTCACATACCAGTTTATTGTGTATGGTAATTCAACTACTTACTTTTACCAAGCATAAAACTTTAAGACTTCAGTGATTTTAACTTTCAATCATGCTGTAGAAATCTCAATATGCAATGTAGTGACACTTGTAACAATACTGCGTTAGTTTTGGACTTAAACAAAATGAAACTTACTTTTTTTGTATGGTAGCTAACATCAGAGTCTGAGTTACAAAATAAAATGTTTTCTGGCTTCAAGTCTGTATGGGTAAGTCTGTTTTCATGCAAGACTGTTAAAAGATATACATAAAAAAAAACATTAAAAACTCAATAACAAACAAGTAATCCTGAATTCATGATATTCAAAATACTGATTACTTCCTAATAACAAGTTATTAATTTGAATAATATCTAAAACCAAATTACATAAAATAATTTGACTTTTCACTTTGGAGATGGAACTAAAGATTAACATGACTAATGCACCAATAAAAAAATGATTTGTAATTCTTAAGACTTTTTTTTTTTATATGAACAATGTACAATGATACTCACATTTCACAGAATAACACATCTGGTAACCAATGTGACGAACCTGCTCCAGTGGATAGGGTTGGTAGTTGTTCTCTTTCTGTACAACAGAGAGAAAAAGAATTTTTAGATAAGAATATATGTAGCATAATTCTTAATCTAGTCCCTTAGGGATTTTCAAGTATTAGACAAGTGTATAATAACAGTATTCCCACCATGCTGTATTTGTCATATGCATTGCTCAAAATGTTTCACTCAATCCAGAGCTCTTCCGGTCAACTGGGATACAACAAACACAACAGAGGTCAAAACACTATTATATATAAGGCATTTTATACAACAGTTATAGTACGTACACCTTTTACAAACTGGCCAAGAATAATTACAATTATACTTATCATAAGACATAAATATTAAGCCTATTACATTTTTAAACACTTACCTTCTTGAACAGTCCTAAGAGACTAAATCAAGAAGGTAGTATTTAGAAATGTAATAGTTCTAATACTAATATATTATAAAAAGTATAACTGTAAATGTAATTCTTGTTTATTTCAATGACTTTCCTTCTACGTGGCCTATAAAGAAAAGTTACTCTACTCCTAGTTCTTTATGTAAGTTTTGAGAGATCTTCTCTCCTTACTGCTGACAGCTTAACAAAATTGTACAGATCAATGGACACAGTCCACTTATGTGAATAAATTGCTTGGCTCACTTTTAGTGCCCATATCATTGCTGATTTAATCTTTAGGTCTTGTCTGTTTATGACAGTCAACATGGCTGAATTTGATTCTGTACAGATACAGAAAACATAGAGAAAGTCTGCAGGGCTTAACTGGTCAAGTTTACTAGACCATCCTGGAATTGACTGAAGAAATGAAGTACAATGAGCAGAGGAAGGTAAGAGTGTTGCTGTAACACACTGTTTATGGAGAACAATAAGAACTGTGCAAAAAAAAGGGAAATGTATATGGTTTGACCCACATTATGTTTAGGTTTGGCTTCAAATGAGTGAAACATTGGCCTGCACAAACTACCAGTCATGGTCATTTCTGTCTTTTTCAGAAAATTCTATGTAATTTAGTCTTTAAATGTGCTATATTTCACTTTTTTTCATTTCATACAGCTGTATGAAATGAAATATATTAATTTCACAAAAGTGAAGACTGGTATGAAAGCCCAATGAGGCAATAAAACATTCACACTACAACTGTAAAATGCAAATTTCCAGAATAATGAAACTTTGGTAAAATAATGTTGAATGTGAAAACTACATGTCACTGGGTTTCATCTCTCTGTGGTGTGATAATAATACATGCTACAATCTAAACTTGCTCAATGCGTTATGCCTGAAATGAAGTCTACAATGCATTTCAGTAACTTGCTAAAAAAAAACTATAAACAGCATACAAATCCAACAGTGTGAAAGAAGGTTCATTTTCTGAAAACCAAAAAATAAGTACACATGGTTAAAATTGATTAAAAATATGTTTTATAAGTCATTTTAACAACCAACAGAACCACTCGAAAACATACACTTTAATAAGTTGAATGCATTTTTATAGGCTCACTTGGAGGCCTGCAATATATAAATAACAGTGCATGTTGAGTATATATATATAATTTTCAAAAACAAAAGGAAAGTATCTGAATTCAACAGCATCAGAAATATGATAGAACACATCAGTTAAATATACATGTATTAGAGATGTATCTAAATACACTATTTAAAAAAAAAGTCAAGCAAAGCATTTCTTAATTGACTAACCAAATCTGGGAATCTACATATAAATCAAAAATACTTTTGTCAAATATTCAAGGCAAACTTGAAACTATAGTCTGTAATATAATTGGTATAATACTCACAAGGAAGTCAAAGACACTAAGTCCTAGCATTTCAAATACTATACACATGTGTCCATGATAGTCAAACCAATCCAGCATAGTGACACATAACCTACAAGAAAAATTACCAATGTGACTTACTTGTGTCACAAAAACAACCTTCAAGAACAGCAAAAAACACCATTTTACCAACATATAACTAAACACCTGGTAAAAATAACTAGAAGTAATTAAAAGTTCATACTTTGAAAGAACTACTAACAATGTGACACACTCAGAAAGAATTAGTAATTATAAGCTTAAAAATCACAAGTTTTTGACAAATGACAATACAAAAACTTTGAATTAAAATAGCTCTTAAAAATACCATAAGAAAAAGAATGCTTCATCATGAATACTAGGACATGTAAGTAAAGCAGATTATACAGCATTTAATAAAGGCCATTAAACATGTTAAATTAAAACAGCTAAAGCAGAAAAATCAGATATTAAAAGAAAATATTGAGAAAGTTCTTTTGCAAACTACTATAAAATTCAAAACAATTTTAATCACCTTACCTGCAATGCATTATTTATTATACCACATATTTCAATGAAAGCTATTTATACTTTCATCAAAACATATATCACACTTTAATTTTGTTACAACTTAAATAATGTGATCACTAATGATACTTATTCTGTATATTAGCTTTCTAAATTATGTATTTTTTAGGACTGAGGAGACCAAACCTTTTATTTTCAGGATCAGCTTCTGCTAACTTCTCAAGAACATTGATCTCCAACTTTGCAGCCTCTCTGTATTTCTCTACATTTTTTATTACCTTCAAGGCCACTACTTTCTCACTAGAATACAAGTTAATTATCAATTTAGATTTATGTAAATGAAAAAAAAAATTTTTTTATATGAATTCAAATTTTTTAAAACCTAAAAACCATATAACAAAAATAAACATATTACTTTTGATGAAAGGATAGCTACAATACTTTACACGATTTGTGGATTACAAAAACTATTTTTCTTTTGATTGACATTTTTATTGTACGATATATAGAATATTTTATTCAAGAGTTTTTAGTTTCTATATGCATTAATAAAATATCGCACATACAATGAAAACAATGTTTATAGTGCTGCCACCTTTTGACAATAATTAACACACACACAGTTTTTTCTCAACAACGTTCTTCCAGTTACCTGACACATAAGCTATCAGTTCGTAACTTCTAAACTAAAACGGAATAAATGTTCATCTTATCAAACGAAACATTATAAAACTGAATCAACACCGTTAGTGTGCTCCTACACAACTTTTCCATTCATTTATCAAAACATACAAAATATTTTATGAATTAAGAATACACAGATGTATGATTTCGAGAATCACCACAAGCAAAACATTTAAAACGCCTCCTCCCCCTCCCCATCGAATAATTTCATGACCGTTAAGCAATTGAGATTATATGAAATGTAGGCTCTGCAATCTCCTGGAAAAAGGTCGAATTTGACAAAAATAGTTACTCTTGTTCTTTGGCATCATTCCGAGTAAATAAATTGTTTTTTTTATAACTGATCTTTGTGGTCTATGGAAAAGTTCCAACACACCACAAGAAAACACTTTAAAAAACTTGCTAAATATAGAGGGTACTTCACTGGAAGGGCATTGATGTCATCATGCAAATTTACCAATCCTTAGTGGTAACATCAACATCCCTGCAGTTTTATTTTTGCTGATAGTTTTCACCACATTTTTTTGAACAAATGAAAGTAATGAAGCTATTTTTCTTCGCTTCAGCCCAATTCTTTGAGATACCACAGTTTTGTAGAATACCATCTTTCCTAACACTAACTAGAATCTATTAGTCTGTGGATTCCACAACAAAGTCCTTTTTTAAAACTACGAAAATAACACAAATTAAAGTACAGTAAGGACAGGCCCGTCATTATAGTTGCAACACAACGTTCTCCTTTAGTTCAAGACAGAAGTTGTAAAGGCAGACAGGATGCCTACATGCTCCACTCGAAACAAAAATAACTACAGCGTCCCATGTCTGTTTTCATGGTAAGGCGTCAGGCCTACGCCTATATAAAGATAAGCTATGTAAATATGCATCCCTCCCTGAACAAGTCAAGCGTCTTGTCACACTTTCTAAGTACCGTTTTTTACTTTGGTCTTATAATCATTAACCGTACTTCAGGACATCACATTACACTTTTATAAATGATGATTTCATTAATCATGCACCCAACAAAAATCTAGATGTAGAAAACTATACAGTTTCCAAAAAAAGACATACAACGTGAAGGGGAACTATAACAAAAATGAATCCAAATTTTTTTTTTAAACAGGCATTGTAAGCAATGAAGTCGTACTTGAAGGATTTTGTGATATTCTGGTTAAACAGTACGAAAATCGGCAGAATTAAAATAACAATGCAGTAGGAGAGTATGTGTGTTAAAAGCAGTCAACTGTACCTTCACCCAACTCCTGGAAAAATGTCGACACAAATCTAAAAAGCCAAAAAACGTTAAGTTGTAAATACAATTTTTAGTCATTTAAAGGCCATGATTAGTAATGCCTGCTGGTTCATCGCAGGATATTCATTAACTACGACTTCACCGATTCTATTTAGGTCTTTAAAGCGGATAGAAAATAAGCTTGTTTACCGTTTCCTATTTATATCATTTCGCGCTAAGATAAGAACTTGAAGCAAGGTTTACCAGAAGCAATATGAACATACAAAAAATTTACGTGTTATTTCAACAACTTTAAAACTGTATCAAAGATTAAGTCTTTCAGAAATTTCTTGCCACAAACGACATGGAATATATCTAGAAGTTATGTCAAAATCAAAACGAGATTAACGGATTAAAAGATAATGTGTTAAACAAGATATTTCCTAACGTGTCCAATAGCTTGTGCGTTTTTAATCTGATAAACCGAAAAGATAAACTAAAATGTTTACATTGTCCATAAAAAAAAAAAAAAAGACTGAGAAGGCAATGATTTGATACAGATAAAAACATGCTCTTTGATGCTTGAAAGCTGTGATATAATAAATTAGTCCAATATGAACCACGAAACGAGAATTCAAAATATCCAGTTTATTCTCAGATGATAATTAAACCTTAAAATACCTTTATGCATGGTCAATATTTAATGTATCTGCCAGAAATGTCAATATTCAGTTTCCTTATTTTCACATTAATTAGACATACAACAGTAAATCCCTTATCTAAATACATAAACTTGCGAGTCAAACTTAAATGAGAAAATTTCTAAATCACGAAAACTGTTCTTTATTTTAGTTTAAAAAAACATTACTTTTATCGCGATCACATTCTGACACTTGTGCACAAAGCAACAGGAACACTTAGACAGTCGTGCATGAAATAGCAAGAGGTAGGCATTAAAACTTAAAATCTAAGCAACACAGAAAATGCAATGATACAATAAAATGTTTCTAGTTGAATTGTTTTTCAAAATAAATATTAAAAATAGGCTAACGTCGAAATCACGATGTTACGCAATATTTAATTTTACGTAAAAAATAATATAGAAAACTGTAATGATGTGGCAAGTATAAATCGTAAGATGTCTTTATGTGGTTATCTAAACATTTCAGCGACGAAATCACAAATCCTATTAATACTATCAGTTCTTCACGACATTCCTAAACTTATGTTGTGATCAACAGTAAAATATTAACAACTTTAAAAGGTCTAATATATGTTTTGTAAGTAAAGCAATTTAAAACAAAAATATTACAAACGTAGATTTAAAATATCTAACGACCCTTAAAGAAATGTAATTCAGTATTTCAGGGGTGCTTCACCAATTTCCCCTTTACGTCAACTAATGTTTTTTTTTTTCTTTTAGTAGTTTCGGGCAAAACTTAAACTATATTAATGAAAGAACTTTTAAAATGATCACTAGTTCAGTAGTGGTGGTTTACTCACATGAATCTTCTACGTTTTAATCAGTACCTAACCGATAAACAACGCACTGAGTTGCATGTCACTCAAAGTTAATGCATCAAAATGCTGATGAATCGAAGCTTACAATAATAAAAATCGCTTTAGCTTTTGACCTCGTTAAACTCCTATTAATCTCTAGACTTCAGATTAGAGTAGCTACTGACAGTCATAACTGAATAGATATTGACTATCCCGAAGATGCAAAAAATACAAACAAACAAAAACAACATTTAAAGTTGATCATCTTGTCTAGTGATTTTCTCTGAAAAGGAAAGTCTCAACGGAAAGGTAACTTACGTCCTGATATCCACAACCTTTACAACTTTCCCAAAGGTTCCTTCTCCCAACGTACTGACGATTTTATCTGAAAAAAGGGTAATAATATTAGTAACAAAAACAGACGGTGTTTCTTGTCACTACCATAATTTTGGTAGAACAGATTAAAAGATGTTATGTTTGTATGTATACACTTCCTGAAATTCCATACGAAACGGTCTATACTTTATAAAGATCTACAACACCCAAGGTTTCCCTATTTTTAACAACTTTCGTAACATTAAACAACGAAATACAAAATGGTTTCCGTCAAGTAAAGACGGTGTTTAACAGTAAGGAATAAAAAAATTAAACAGATATTGGCTTTTAAAGATCAGTAACAGCTCTGACACATTTAACTGCTCATATTAACTGGTTGGTATAACTAAACATATTCATGAATTAAAAAAAAAATTGTGTCCAGTATGAAACGTTAGGTTTCTGTGCATACTTCCTTGATCTATCACGTGTCGTAGCTATCAGTGGTTCAGGAACTGATAGCTTCATTTAGTTAACTGATCGACCTTGCTTTGGTAATAAGAAACAAGTACATTTATACTGACCTACTAACAAACTTTACAAATACATCTACATTCTCTTAAAAACAGATACGCAGAGAGTCTCAAAAGTCTACAATTTTTAGGTTTAACGATTAAGATTAACTCGTGTTTTTTTGTGATAGAAAGGAATAAAACTGTAAGTGGCAAGTAACAAAAACATCCACCGACCAAGTGTAACTAGATATGCGAGATCTGGCGAGTCAACTTACCAATGGAATTCCTACAAGTTTGCCAATATTCAAACACTGCGAAATGTGACTACACTGTACGTTATTAGTAGTGCTTGGTTTGATTTTAAGAAACATTACCCTCTAAGTGTTTCTTTGCGCTTGTTAATAAAAGTTCAGAAAACAAACCACCTTTCCGAACGCAGTATCGTACAAACCCCTAATCCAATTTGTCAACAGAATAACGTGTATAATATATAAAATTAAAACATATCCTGATAATATCCTTGGGGTATAGAATTTGGAAGTAATATTTTTGTGACCTAAATATATCTGATCTCCACGTCCTTGATTAGTCACATATAGTGAATTTCAGATCACACGTAATCACAGTGTCAATCTTTTTTTTTAATGATACTTTTGACTTGGTTGTTAAGATATGTTAATACATAGTATGAATGTCTATTCAAGATTTTGTGCTTTGATTTTTTTTAAATACTAAACCCTATTCGACTAGTTAACTAATGTTGTGAAACCGAAATAAAACGCGTCATTTGGATTATAATATTAGAAA
>NW_013666293.1:436439-462717 GCF_000517525.1 Limulus polyphemus
AAAATTATGTTTAAAACATATATGGAGACGTTACGGAAAGATGAGTACATCGATCTCTCAGGATGTCCCCATGACGATAGATAAGATGACCGTCATCATCATCCTCAACGCTGGACGGCCTGGAGCTATGTTCATGTGAGGACTGGTCAATTGCAAACCACCAAGCAATCACGTGACCCAGGTCAGAAGGTTATTTCACCCAACCAATCCACCACGTGGCATCCATCCACAAGGTCAGTCAGTCAGTTCACCCAAACAATCCACCACGTAACAACCAGCAACAGTTACAGAGACGAACCAAGCCAAGCCAGTCGCCATGATTCACATTCAGACGACGACGATGTAGATAGTGCCCACAGCGTGTGTAGTTAACCACCAATTTTCAGCAACATGGCAAATAATATAAACAAGGGAGGCATGGTCGTGTGAACAACATGTTCAAGGATATTATTCATACAGATAACGATTTTAAGAAAACGTATCTTAAGATTTTTCAATATTTTTATTTATGTATTTTAAAAGTTCCAAGTATTGAAATCTGACATTCTTTATTATGTTTACGTTTATATTATTACTTACATTTAAGCAGTGATTCTTTAAACAGAAATAATTAACATATGACAAATAGTAATTTAATAGAAATAAAATTGTCACAATAAAGACTTAAAGACTAATGGTACCTTACAAACGTAAAATTTAACGAGTAACATACAAAAGTAAAAATTTATTTAAATGTATCTATTTACCGTTTCGCTCGTACTTTTTTACACTGGACTAAAATGTATCCGTATTTAATAGGCTGATGTAAATCGTACAAGCTGATCAAGCTTAAATGATAGAAAAGATGTTTACGAAACACATTTCATGGAATAATCATCACGATTACAAGTAATGTTTATCGATGTCTATTTGGTCTGATACAGTTGAAACAAATATCTATGATAGAATTACAGCTCAATCATGAAGTAAGAAGGCTTACGTTGAAAAGTGCTCGAGTTAAAGTTTATTTTTCCATTGTGTTTTATATAGTTTTTTTTTTCATGTTTTCTACGTCAGATATGTGACTAAATTAGTATTTTGAAGGTTAATGTTGGTTTAGACAAAAAAAAGCTTAAATAATGATGTTTAACAAGCATTCATAAAACGTGGACAAATTCTACCTTTAATCAACAAAACACATTTGGAACATAGGTTCCCATGCTGTACGATGTATGTTTACATTCATTGTTTTACACAACCTCACACAATAATATTTGTCAGAAATCAGTAACTGAGTTTATTATACAAACATTACGTGAAGTTACCAATATAAAATATGGCGTCCAGACGGAAACCATTACCTCTGATTATATAATATGTTTTCTACAAATTAACAATATTACATAAAAATAAAGTATGAGAACACAATGTAAGAGTTTTACAGTAAATTTGTTCACGTTTTCTGTCATGTTGAACAATGTGCAATCGGCATGCCTTCAGTACTCTCCTTTAGTTTTAATGATTTTCTGTGTGTACACATAGATGTTTTAGAGGTTTAGCACTTTACCAAGTTCAATCAAAATAATATTCACAATGTGTTGACTGACACACGTTAGGGTAACAGAATTCGACTGAAAGATTTATAAAATTATGAGTATTTTATCAATTTCAATTGTTTTACTTTAATTTCGTGTGACTGTTTTTGTCATCGTGCGTACACGCATGTATATTAAACTTCCTGTTAAAATTACATCAGCCTCTTAATCATTCTTATTATAGAAACACACACACACACTTTAGTATTAACTAACTATCGGGTTAGTAATTTATAACACCACCTTTGGAAAAATGGAGGATAAAACATGCAGATTACACTTTACAGCTGCATAGTAAAGCTACCAAAATATGACAACTCGTTATAAGAATAAAACAAAATTATGCAAAGATTCCTACAGACATCAGCTTCTTCACACTTTCTTTCTGATGATCTTTGTTATCCGGCTGGACTTTCAACCTAGATGAAAACCGCTGAAGAAAACTTGAACAAGACCGAAACATTTTACACCATAAAGGGGTGGCCGCTCGTCGTTTGAGTGCCCGCTTGGGCGGTCTTAAACCAATATCTATTTCTTCTTCGTGCACTTCTGCCACTTTTTTACGTAATCTGATAACTATCTTTAGATAGTGCTGTAGTTTAATATTTTGTATAGCTTTAACTCGTTATAAATTGCGTACATGTACAGAAAGAAGCCATTTCTCACGGTAAATTAATTCACAATTCCTGTACGTTCTCAACACATTACTAATATTTCCAGGATAACTGTGGTTTTGCATAGAAAATTACAAGTTATCCTTTGGTTGCTCTCCTATAACAAAATTAACACATGCCAAATTATCTTGAGAAAACGTGCCATGTGAAAGAAAGGAATTTTGGATCCCCAATCCCTTGCAGAATTTAAAAAAACCTTCACACAACTAATGGATTTGTGCCACAATATGGTCTTAAATATCTTTACCTTACCAACGGATTGCAATAAAATCTCATTTTCACCTATATAAGAAAAATAAACTGAAATTTTACTTTTAGTAAACAAGCTTTCAAAGTATCCTCCAGTGTGAACACACAACTTTGGACCTTGGCATCCTCACTTGAAACAAGAAGAAAAAATAACTTTGTAATAAAAGATTATCCCATTTACATTAAAATGGCTAGAAATCCAGAATAAACTCGTGTGCACAGTAGATCTTAGTTATGCTGTTGTAAGACTCGAAACGTTTTCTAATAATATATTTCAGCCTCAATTATTTGATTCTGGAGGCGACAAACCTCTAGACGTGTTTTATTGTGTCTAAACGAAAGCTCAAATCTATTTCATGTAAACAGAGTATAACAAAAGTTTTGATTTATATAAATACTATGGATCTGTAAGTACAATTGGAATATATATATATTTGAAGAAAAAAAAAAGAACTTCTAGTCAACAAAAATATCCATTTAACCTTAAGCCCTTTGTTACTTTTGAATTATCAACTGGAAAATGTCGATTGGTTTACTACAAACGCTTCTACGAAAAAGGAGAAAAAATACGCCTCTCTCCAAATAAACAAATGACAATTCAAATGTCTATATGGTATTTCTGACATCAATTCTATTATTTCCATCTATCTCTATCAACTTTCAAAACAATCAGCTTAGATATTCCACATTTACCCCCTTAGTAACAAAATCCTGTTCTTTACAATTTAAGTTTAGAACCACACATTTAACATTCCCAAATTACGGTTGTCTCCACAGTATATAACAGTCGTAGATCACCGCTGATTATTATCATCTACTTGGTCCTTCCTGCTTAGACACCAACAACTAATGTATTCGGTCGAACTGTTTCGCTTTCAACAACCACATTCACGTTGATACACGAACTAGATAGGACGGAAGGGCATCTCAATAAGTTATTTGTATTAGAAAATTTCAGTCTCGTAACCATGTTATGTCGAAAATTATTTACCCAAGGAAGAAATAAAATCGCGTCTCTATGGCGCATCTTGTTGTGCTTCAAAAACGTCTTGCTAGGTAGACTATGTACTCAAAATAGCTTCCACTTTCTGGCCAAGTTCCCGACTTCATGCACACATTTACATTGGATAGCAAAAATGTTACTTTTTTTCTACCACCCTCAACTTTTTAGTTATTAAGTTCAAAATTTACTAAAATAAACTCGTGTAACTGGTGACGACAATTTTGATGTACAACTATGAACACTTCGGTATTTTCTTAATTCTAATTTAGACTATCCAATAAAAATTGCGTTTTAAGTAAATATTGAAGGAATATATTTCCAAACGCTAGATTAGTGTTCTTAGCACATCATTACTTTTAAATGAGCCTTGCACCTAAACATTCTAAGTTACCGATATAGTTGACTAAAATCTAAATATTTAACCTCCCACGCGGAGAATTTTGATTATTTCAACTTTTTGTTTTAGGATGTTTTCTAACAACGATGCTTAACGTGAGACTACTTTAACTTGGAGGGTGGAGAATTAACGTTACGGGTAGAATAGAAAAGGAAAAACGAGACTCCAAAATGTTGAATGGATTTCACCATATTCCCGTTACTTTCCATATGCATAGAAAGTAATAACTCACCAGATTCTTACCGGCGATTGTTTTATTTTAATTAAACAACCACGCTAAAAACATTTAGATTCGCAAGTATGGAATAGAGATATTTGAATACAATTGTATATAAGAAAAAACTACTGAGTGAGAATATCAAAATACATCCTAGCGCATTTCAAAAATTAAAACTTTTTTTACGTTTATCAAAAACTGAAAATATTGTATTTTACTCACTTTGACCATGATTTTTTTTATCACTTATATTTCTCACAAGTGAATTAACAGTCTTCATCACACTTATTAAAAGCGAGTAAAAAATTCGTTTTTCAGATTAAAATGTTAACAACGCTCGTTCACCAATGCTGCTGTTTTGTATCCACCCACAGCAGCCATGAAACACATCAACTTCTGACACAACTAGATTTATCGTGGCCGGCCAGTGACTATTAAAAACTCCATATATAAAGTGTTTCATTCCAACAAAATCGCAGTAAATCTTGATAGCGACAAAAACCGTTTTCATTTGTTGCTTGTACTATCATGTACAACAACCACTACTAACCTAACATGCTTGTAACAATAGCTCTACAACTATCTTTATAAGATTACAATCAAACAAACCCTCATATTGTTTGTAGTATGGTATGCACGTGTTTACCAATAATCAGAATGCTGACAAATTTAATTCTCACTCCAACATACATGTGAAGTTTCTAACTTATTACTGCTACAATCAAGATCATCCAAGAGGTTAGTTTTAAAACACTGCCACGTTAGTGTTCATATTATTTAACCTAGATTTATAGTGTGTCTATCTGAAATATTTTCTGAGTATGGAAGGTTTATTTTGAAGTCTTTTGTCATTTTCACCTAAATTAATTAATTACTATTTAATAGTCAACTAAATTGTTATTGCAAGATCTATCCTGCTTAATTTTTTAAAAAAAAGAAGGAAGGGTTTAATTAACTACAATACAGTTGTTTCCACTTCCAAAATGTTTACCCAGTAACTTGATTATTCTGAGAAGAAATATAAAAAAAATCCATGCACTATTATGATCAGAACCAAACAAATACAAGAGTATAGTGTACAAAATATTGCATCTTGTTTCCATATTTATATTGAGCGTAGTGTTCCAAGCATGCAATTCCCACAAACCTCCTGTATTAAAGGGTGAACCGGCATCTCATCAACTATACTAGGAGGGTTCAAAACATTACCACGATACCCTCTATATACGACAGTACGGTGGAATGGTGGTGCCGGAGGAAGACGGGACCGAGCAGTGGAGGAACATCCAAAATGGCGCAGTCCACTTAATGACGACGATGAAGATGAAAGTGACAGGCGATTGGATCTATAGTAGGAATTATCCAAATCATACAAACTTAAGCGTGGAAACTGATGTGTAAGCATGTTAACCCTTCTTAACGACGTGCTTCTGCATATGAATGCACACGAGAACAATACAATGTGGCCCAATATCAATGTCGCACGTTTCGACAGCAGCCGTTTTTCAGACTGGATAATTGCTCAGAGCGAAAAACGACTTCCTTTCTTCTAGTGTCGTGTAACAGTTATACAGAGAAGAGAGGCAGACACGCTTCTATATCAAGCTCAACACGGGGCACAACGAGAGCATCCCTGGAGATAACACATTTTTACACATAGTTTCTTCCTTGTACTATAAACCCCAATTTATTTATCATACAAAAAAAAACAGGTTACTATGAAATTAGCCAAAGTAATTTGTTTACACAATTACAGAAAGGCAAAGCACGAATGTGAGTCTGATTACGCCTGAAAATCAGGGTTTACACAAATACATAATGAGCACAATCAAATATTGATGTCTATTGAAAGAAAACTGATATATTTTAAGCCCGGGCGAATTAATGGATGTTTTCACACTCGAATACATAAATGTATAACACAAATTTACTTGATAAATTAAAACATAATATATTAATTTTATACAAAAATAATGAATTTAAAATTATTCAAATATAATTAAGCGTCAGCAGGAAACTTTTCTTCCAATGTCGTGGAAATAACTTTTTTAGCATGCACTAATAATCTTAACTGTTTTAATGAAATGTGGTGAATGTTTTAAAGTATTTCCGTGTCGAGACTGAGGGAATGAAATCTGTGCTAAATGATATCGCAACAAATGTTTGGTGATTTTGTAAAAACAAAATATTTGTACACCGAGGAAAATAATTTGACCCATGTTTACCTCAAACACAATCAAAGTCTCTGCCACAAAATATTGCTCGTCAATAGTCAAAGTACTTTTGATAAGACTACCACCTCAGAAGTAGTTCTCAACACTGTTGCTAATTAATTTATTATAAGCTAGGTAGTTTTACTAAGTACGAGGGACTGCTACTAACAAAAGCAGCTCAGTAATTATACAAAATGTGTTACTAAAAAAAAGTACGTCTGATTCACGCTATCATAAGCACTTAACCACTTACGTAATTTTATACTGAACATAGAGAAAAACATTATCTTGTTTGTAGTTAGGCACAAAGCCACACAATTGGCTATCTGTGCTGTGACCACCACGGGTATCGAAACCTGGTTTTTATTGTTATAAGTCAGCATACTTACCACTAAAACATATTAACGCAGTTGCAAGTGAATTTAAACTTCGTATAAAACTGATAGCACAATCATATACACAGAAACAAAGTAAATGAAAATGGAACATTTTTACTTAAAACTTCATCCCTACATTATCAAACATCTTTGTGAAAATGCGATGGTTAACGGTCCGTTTTTACCTAAAAGTTTGTTACAATTTAGTTTTAGGAAATCGCAGAAGTAAAAAAAACTAACTTTCGTTAAGACCACTCCAAAAAAAAAAAGTGAATCAATGTAGGGTAGGCTCATGTTGTTCGTTTAGAAACAGTTTACTGGTAAAAGCAAACCTACATCTTGTGTCTATTTTTATCCATATAGGGCATCACCTTAATGCAGGTATTCAAGAATTCACCAGAACCGAAGCGCTGCCAACGTCGGTCTAGTTTCTAATTATAGACGCAGGAATAACACTATTTTAACAAGATAATTAAAAAATTGTTAATTTGAAAAGGGGGAATAGGGATGGTCAAAAAAAGCACAGAAACAAGTTGAATCAAAATGCAAATATTATATTTTCAAGCCTACAACTAGGGACTCTGGAAAAGTAAACAAACTAGGCTGGAAATAGTGTCTACATTATTTTCTCAAGCTACAAATCCCTAATTTGACTCCACGTCTACAGTGTTTATTAATTCTAATTGAGTCAAAATAGGGATTTATAGCTTGAGAAAATAGTGTAGACACTATTTCCAGCCTAGTTCGTTTTTTTTTTTACAGTCCCTAGTTTTAGGCTGTAAAATATAATCTCTGCATTTCGATTCAACTTGTTGCAGTACTTTTTTGACGATTCTTATTCCCCTTTTTAATTACCTTGTTTCTTAAGGGTTTTTTTATGTCCATTTATGGAGACTAAATTTTAAGCTACTGACGTGCATGTGCGTTCAGTTGAAAGTTACATATTTTTTAACAATTTGCTGCTGCTTTGGAAAAGTAATTTTTTCATGAGCCAGGTGGTTTTGTGACTGAGGTTTCAAGTAAACACGCGTTTAACAAGCGTCGAGTACAAAAGAAGCCGCTCACAACAGTATCGCATATATTATGTATTTATAGCCACGTTAATCAACTTTCAATGAAAAATAATAAACTTTTGAAATAAGTCATGGACATTCGCAGCGTTTCATATCATATATCTGTCTAGGTTTTGGTGCAAAACACCCAGCCGATTTTTCTGTAGGTTTATGAAACAAAAATATCAATAATAATAATAAAATACGCACTCACCATTTCAGCGACGTACGTAATTCGGTAGAATAAATCACCACTCACGAGAGTAATCTACTATGGTAGTGGTTTACCGTTAGAAAACTCACTTAAATAGTCGCATAAAAACCACGTAGAGACAAAGTACAAACAGTTGATGAATCCTCAACGTGGCTGTTTCCAATTAATGTGCATTAGCAAAACACCGGAATTTTTCAATGGCGTAACGTGAAGGACTTAGAGAAATTATTCAGGGAGAAAAAACGAAGGCTCTTGAATTGCTTTTAAAACTACCCTACGACAAACCAATACTGCATTAATTACTGTTGTCCAGGTTGCAGTAAAATAATCGTAGCCTTTTTTCTGTAGCGGCTTGTAAAACTATAATCAATAATAATAAGGCTGGAGATACTGTTATAAATATACACATTGTTTACTCTAATAAAACAAAGCGTTTCTGACTAGTATAACGGGGCTTAAATGGCTTGTGTTGTAATCACACAGTATGCGAAGAAGAACTTAGAAAATTTTAGTGGTTCTTAACAGTTTTGGTAAGCCGCACCCATTCGGTTCACAGAATACGTCTTCGCACCCCTTGTCTTTCAGGATTTGTTAATAATAATATTTCCCCCTTACGTTTAATTATATATCCTCTATGACCAACAGAATGTCAATGTTACCATATATCTTATGTCGTATTACAATACCTTGTGTTCTGAACAGATATATGTAAATTTCAGTTATAATAGAAGCTTCATCTCCGTGGTAACTTTAACACTAGCTTGGGAGAATTTGTAATGGCTATTGTTATATAGTTATGGTTGAAAAGTATAAAAAGTTAACTACCAATTATCAATATTTAAAAGCAAGGTCACAGTTACTCTCGGAAATGTTGGGCGGTGAAATGAAAAAGTGCTGCAAAAGAATTATTAAATTCAACATTATGTGGGATTTCATCTCTGGTGTGTGTGTGCACGCGCGTATGTGTATGTAAACGTTCGTCACAATTTGTTTTAAAACGAACTTGAACATAAGAGAAATATGTAAATTTAATCATGACAACTTAAAGCGTAGCTAATTACCATTTAATTGTTTTAATATAAAAAACTTTATATACGCATACACTACTTTCTATATAAAACATTTCCACGTGGATCTATTAATATATATTCAACACGAAATATTGAATACTTGACAAGAAAAACAAAAACTTGAGCACCATACCAGGATATACTCATAAATTAACTAACTACTTGAATATATAACTTGGATAACCAACACGTTGGTAATTTCTCTCTGCTGACAGGCCATCTTTTTCTCTAGCTATTTTTGTCATCCCAAATTTCAAGTTAAAACAAACAATTTCACCACTTTAGGCTATACAGCTGCCAGAACCAAAATTACACCCCACCCTGGTCAATGACCCTTGGTGGAAGGTGCTTTCATTATAGGTCTTGTATCAGTGGAAACTACCATATAGAAAATATATTTACTGCACAAACTTGTACGAGAATGAGAAATTTCCGATTCGAAAATCTTGATGATTATTACATGTTCCTTAATTAAATGACTTCAACTTCTAATTCCAGTAAAACACATCGACTTACGCTAATGTGGAGATAATATTATGGAATCGCATAATATCAACGCATCATTGAAACCAGTTTAAATCTGGACACGTAACTGCATGATCAACAAAAGATAAAAAAAAAAAAAATAACACAAGGCAAATCTTTATTTACCCTTAACCACCAAACAAACTAAAAACGAATGTTTCTTGTTTCGCGCTGTCCTTTCGCCAAATTTGCATTGGCAACAGTTATTTTCCTCTGAAAAAACCACCTGGGAGTTTTAATTATGTGTAAAACGGGTGTGTTAATTCAATGTGCCCTTCTATGCTGCTCCGTTACTTAACGCATTCATTATGTTCAACCACCAGTTTGTTTTTTTCTAACAGTTCCAAGAGTAATATATTGCTGTAGATTTCAAACAATTTAATACGAAGAACTTTTAGGAGCGCAAAGAACATCTAAAAGAACTATTATTTTCAAAGCCAAGCTTTATCAGCAATTGTTCCAACCACCTACTGGGACAATATAATAGTAGTGGGGAAAAGTAGGGATATCTATAGGAATACAACCACTGACAGAAAAGGAAAAATCACATAAGAACCCAGACAAGAATCATTATATTATCAACCATAAGCCTATGCTTTGGGATGAAAAAAAATCTAAACAAAATCGATAAATGCTTTATTTACAGGTGAGACTTATTAGTTAATGATCCTGTACAGAAATGAAGGTTGGAATATTTCTTTATAACATTAGCAGTTTGTTTTCACTTTTACAAACAAATGGGTGCACAAAATGTGCAAAGACCTTGATAAACCTGGCTCACTAGCCCAAATTTGTCAAAGATTTAAACTACTGGATGCAAGTGGTTCAATGTCTTCTGAAAGGTACCATTCTAGGTAGACCAGAATCTAACTTTTGAGTTGTTTCTCACTAGTTTTATAATACTGCATTTTCACAAAAATATAGAAATTGCACACTGGAATAAAACGCTTTGGCAAATGGGAGATGAGCCATGGTATGCTTTTCAATTCCTACTATTCAAATATTAAACTTTACTGCTAGAATAAAAGGCTGATATTATAGCTATTGGGTTAATTATTTTATTACAATTTGTTTATCACGTTTTAATTAAATTTTGTCATAAATTATATTTAACTACCTTCCTCTGTGTGTTTTTAATCCAAGAAGTTAATAGCTAAATTTTTTTATCAACATTGGGCCACAGTGGCTACTTCTTTTATATGGCTAGTTAATCTATTCGACAGATTCATCTATTAAACACGAGTACGACTTTAGCCGCTAAATTTATAAAACATTTTACAGCTTTGTACAAATAATGTTACGAAATTATAACTATTTTAACAGTTTCAAATGGACTGTTAACTGTATCAAATATTAAAGCATTACTTACAACAAGACATGTATACCATATACGCGTGTCGAGTTTAAAACGCACTTGTGTGGTAATTGATATTAAAATTTTGTACCCTGATTGATGAATTAAGATGCAATTCATCTTTACGTCAATTAGCTTTTGTCCACTAACGAAAATAAAACATCAAAATAAAGTTCACAAAAAATTAAGACATATATATATATATATATATATATATATATTCCACAAGTATATTAAGTTTTGATTTTTCAACGAAACATTGTGGTTAGGCTACAACTGAACATCCTCCAGTTATTTCTCAGGCAACGCTGAATCTAATACTATAAAACAACACTTCTAAAAAAATGAAACGTTGTATTGCTTAATTTTCACTATGTCAGTACCATTAACGTTATTATTAAACAATTATTTTTTTATGGAAACAAACGTTTAACAATCATTCCCAGCACACAATAAACATGCTTAAGCCACATGAGTTACACAGCAGTGATAACAGAGATGTTAAAAAAAATCACACGTGACCCTGACATAGTGCCTGGACTGTTGATTGTTACCTGCCCGTAGTCCGAATCGCTAGAATCTAAAAACGGTTGGTCAGCTGCGACAGTTTGTCCTTGAACCATACCGTTAGAGGTCCTAAATTACACACTCAATAGCGATAATTAGTTAACCCCACTGGTTGCAACAGATCGTGGTTGCTTGAATTATACTGCTCAAAATCAGCTGAGAACCAAGCACATATATTTAAGATATCTGGAAAGTTATTTATAGCCTTAAGACGCAGTTACCACACGTCAATTTGTCTCGCATACAACACGCAGCATCATTAGACTAAATGCTGTTATTTTAGACCCCATTTCTCCGAATCCTGTGAAAAACGTCCTCGACATTAGTGCTGCCATCTTACAGATGGAAAGTGTAATGCGGCCTTTTTTTTTTTTTTGCTCTAAAATAAATGTGGTTATCTGCTCGACTTGAGCCCTAAAACCATATTTTAATTTTCAATTAAAACCATAAGTCTCGACCCTATTATATTTGAAATGACTTATACCGTAAAACATCTTTGCATAACACAAGCAAGACCTTTATAATAACCGAGAATGTGTTAAAACACTAAATATCATTAAATGTTTTACGATAGCAATTCACAAATAGTTCCAATTACTGCAATTAATTCTTCATCGCGAAAAAATACCAAAACTGGCGTTATTTTTACACTAACGAGAAAAGTTACTATAAATTTCTCTTAGTAATATACTGAAAACATTTCTGAACGCAAAAAATAATTACTACTATTTTTATTCTCACTTTAATACAAAAATTTAATACCTTGAAAATTGAAAAATCAAACATGAAACAAATGTTTTAATGTGACAATAAATTAACAAGCAAAACGTAGTCTTGACTGACGATATGCGGCAATTACCACTTGTAATGTGATGCTGCCGTTACTAAACTCATTTATTCATATGACATTATTCGAAGGCAATTTTTGACTTATCCAAGTAACCTTTCAAAATGAAACAAATTACTATAAACATTCACTTTGAAATCTTAAACCTGCCACGTTTAAATTCTACGTCATTTTATTCTTACGAACAAAACAAAAAAATATTTATCCATTGGTATAATAATGTTGTCCACACTGGCGTGCCGTCAGTAGTTTTCAGAATGTAAAGCCCAACACATACTCAAGTATACAATATTTTCTCATTGGTTTTTAAAACGTCATACTTTTTTGTAATGTTGTTTCCACCAAATAATTACAGTAGAAATTTTCTGATATTTAACAACATTTATACAGTCTCTATGAACACATCATAAATACCAAAGATTCACCATCAACCACAGTAGTGGTTCATAATAAGGATTGCCAATTTGTTTTTTATTATTATTTGATATTGTTCTGCCCTCCTAAAGCAAAATTGTCTAAGTATTGCAATAAAACTTTGGCAATATTACTAAATGCATTGCACATTGTGTAGGGTAGTTTTTAATAACAGTGGCTGTATAGCAGTTGACACCCAATCATTTTAATGTAGCCTACTACATGCATACATATATAGCTGCAAGCAGGCCATTGATGTAATTTAATGTTTATATGGCAGGCATGACACATGTACCATAGCAATTATTAACTTTGCTGCAACTGTATTAATGCCATGTACCATTTGTTTATGTATAGGGTTCCTGCTGACAGAATCAGTTTTTTTTACCACTGCACGATCAATTTCACCAAGTTACACACATTCATACAGATGTCTAGGCTGTCTTCCACAACAGAAATTTTTAAGCTGTAGTTTAAAAAATAGCACCAAGTTCAGTTTCGAGTATTAGAATGGCATGGCAGATGCCAAGTGTTGAATAACACTGCATGATTGTGAATTTTATAGAAACTGCAGATAGAGTAGTCATCCTTGCAACTGACTATAAGAAGTGGCAAGAATTGTGCAAGCAGTAGATGGCACTTCTAGGTGAAAGTGAAGCAGGGTATAGTAGCTATATATATTTTACAAGCATATACATAACATGTGATATGTTGATCACTATAGATCATAATGATCATGCAGTACCACTATCAATGATAACATTGTAGCAATCACATCGAAAGCAATAGCCATTTAATCTGCATGAAGCCAATCCAAAGTCTGTTTATGTTTCCCAAGATAGGATCATACACCAACTACGTATTTCATTAAACTCAACTGTTTCAAATAGGACAGTATTGCTACTATACAAATTTATGTCCATGATGAACATAAAAAATATATAAAGAAACAAGATTATTAAAAACTGTTAATCTAAAAAGAGGGGAATAGGGATCTCCAAACAATTACAGAAACAAAATAGGTAGCTTAAAGTGAAAATGCAATCACAAAAAAAAGTAAACAAACAAGCTTAAGGTTTGGGACACTTTTAACATTATTTCCACAAGCCACAAATTCCTATTTTGACTCCATGTGTAAGAACTGTAAAATTTAGGAAAGTCAAAATGAGAATTTGTTGCTTGAGGAAATAAGGTCAACACAATGACTCAAACCTTAAGCTTGTTTGTTTACTTTTTGCAATCACATTTTCACTTTAAGCTATCTGCCTTGTTTCTGTAATTCTTTGAAGATCCCTATTACCCCTTTTAAGTTGACAATTTTTAATAACTTTGTATTAAATCATATCTACACATGCTATAAGGGCAATCTATTATTCACCTTTCTGTTGCAGATATACGAAAATGATTTGAGATAATTAGAATGAACCACTGCTTGATCAAAGATTAAAAAGTAAACATTTACTATTGTAAATTTTATAAAACATTACAAAAAGTATGAGATGTACAATGTCAGATTTCAATCCATAGAATCATAAAAAAATGAAAAACTAATTATAAAATATATTTACATGTATTAACTACAACAATTCAGTAGAAGACTAGCAGCTTTCTTGATCTTGTATTTTATGCATGTAATGGTTTTGCAATATTAACGTTCCCCAACTACATGTTTATGTGAGATTTGTTTCACATTGCACACCAAATCTTCAATAATGAAATATGATACTTATTTTCTTCTCCTTATTAGTTGTTGTTTTGTATTTTAACAAATAAATCTGTGTTACAGTAACAAATTGTTTTTTAATCCAGTTTTAGTGCAATGTATGTAACTGATACAAAATATCAACCATGTAATTATAATAAAATATTGCTTTTAGAGTTCCCATATTTTATTTAAAGGTCTAAAAACAATTTCATGGAAGATGTGTGGGTAGTGTACCTTTATAAAAATCATTACCATACAAAAATGAATAAATTAAAAGGTGAGAATAATTTCACATTTGCAAGAATGTGTTGCTAGTTGTTTGAAAATTTACCTATTAAAACAATTTGACTGTATGATTATATGCTTTCCAAAATAAAAACATTTTTCTAAAAAATGAAAGCCTTTAATTTAAAAACAATTAATTTCAAAATTATAGTATAATTAATGTCTATAAAATGTGTCTGCAATGACTGACGTCTTCAAAATATATAAAAATTAAAATTTTATACCCCCCAAAACAAATATCGTAATATGTTCACTGCTACAAGTAATGTATCAAAATTATGGAACTTGTCTATTCTGTAACCAAGTTATCAAACCTAAGCAAGAAACTTCTTTTTTTTAAATTTGGACTGCTCACCTGTGTACTCAAACTACATCTTTGGTGACGATTTCTTCGGCCGTGGTCACTCCATTTTTGCTGGGTTCTCTGTCGACTGTGCGAGTTGTGACTGTGATGCTTGGACCCATAACTGCTTGAATTCTTTCCATGGAAGTGATGATGGTGCTTTTTACATTTACTTTGAAGTTTATAGCTGTGTCTTGATGTCTTGGAACTGCTGTAATCCTTGTGATGATCACTGAAGTCATACAGAGAGAAATCTACTTTATGAACCTAATCAAAACTTAAATAAACTTGAATAAAGTAGAATTCTAATTATAAACTCAAAACTCTGAAGGTAAAACAAAATAAACAAATAACTGAAGATTTGAGCTGAAAAAAAAAAGACTTCTGCATTCTTTATAAACATTGTATTATCTTAATTATTTATATAAGATTTTAATTTTAATGCTAATATCTGGATATACAGCAATAAATATATCATAAACTACAATATTAAACAGATTTAACCACACAATATTAATATGAAGGAACTAATGCATCATGCATATACTAAACTTTTTACATGTCATTCAATCATTTAATCATTGATAAAATGAAATTTCATTAAAATGTAAAATTTACTGACACACCACATAATGTATTCTATATGCATCAAGCCAGTATCAAAGTTTCAAAATCTCAGCAAATCATTTGTAATAGTATACATCTAATCTTTAACCATTTCAATATCATTAATCTTTTAAAGAAATTTTACACCTCTTCTGAAGAAATTACAAGTAAAGGTAGGTATGACTTGAACCAACACTATAACTTTCTGGCTAAATGCTCTAATCAATTATGGTATGGATCAAGAATGTTGTGTGTTTTCATTTGTTTTAACATTGCAGAAATTGATAGAACTCTCAAGATATGCAAAGGGATCTTTAAAGTCCCAAATCCTTTTTCAACAGTATGGTGGAATTTGGCATGAAAAATGTGTGCCTAAATAAAAAATGTTGAGAGTAGTAAAGCATCCCATGGAATGAAGACTAGAGACAGAGTGAAATTATAACCCACATTTCTGGTTGTCATATAGGTTCTTAAGCATCCAAGTTATGATATTTTGAATAGTATAAACCTCAATCTTCAAAATTCAGGTGATGTTCAGCTGATATAAATTAACTGATTTTTCATCTGACAAAATACAAAAGCTTGATCACAGAAAGTTCATATTTCTATTCATTAATACATAAAAACAGCACAAGATTAGTAAAAACAGAACATAAATTAGACATGGTTTTCATAGCACATACACAAACCTCATCATGAATGTTCAAAATGAAATTCTTAATAAATTTCATTTCCAAAAATAAAATTCTTAATAAAATCAAAATTGGAAAAAAAAAAAGATTATAATTCCTTGAAACAAATGTATTTTTTTAGAGTTCTGTTCTTAACAGAATGAAAAAATATATTAGGAAAAAATATAATATACAGGAACCAAATACTGAATTTTGTAACATTTAATCAATTCCTATCTGTCACATGCAACCCAGAAAAAGTTATATTTCGTATTAGCTTTTCTTAATGAATTTTATCAAAATATGAAAACCATGTTGTAGCAAGTTGTGTAAAATGAATTAATACGTAACATAAGGCTCAAATTTTATCAGTAAACAAAATTTAAAATTTCATTCTGACTTAATAACCTAATACTGAGGTAGCATGTATGTAAAATGCTTAATCCTTTTGCATCGGGCTCATGCAATTTACAGAAATCAAGCCGCGAATATCACTCATACAACAATAAATGTAGTAACTCTGAAATTTCTAAATGTATTCTCTCAAAAACTGGTAAGATTTTGTTGAAGATCATAAGTATCTTGTACACAAAGAATGATATTATAATAATTAAGTGTTTTACTAAAAATATGTTATTTTTCTTTTGTAGAGTTACTTGCACTCAAACTATTAACAAATCGAGTGCAAGGTGATTTTTCATTTTAAGTATAAAAATACTTTTCTTTGTCTTAAAGTTTTCATATTTCATTTGCATAAACTCTAGAACTTCCTAAATATCAACATACAATGCAATGAAATATATAAGATTAGGAAATAGAAAAAAAAACAACATACCTTTTAATTTTTTTGTATAATAACTTTAAAGATTTTCCTTTCATTAAATTCATAATTTCAGGTCTTTTCCTTTTCATATATAATTCATTTTTAATGTTTTATTTTCCTTTCTTGTCCTTTACCACTTATTATTCATCTTGACACAAGTTAACAGTACCCTCAAGGCATATTATAGTGCCTTTGGGAGACATGTACAACTTTTCATCAAAATTTACATGCAACGAATAATATTGTAAGCCTTGAGAACAGACACAAAGTATGATGTATATTTTTAAAAAAACTTTAAACCTTTTAATTATGTATTTTGAAACATAACTAATACATAACAGTAAAACCTAAATACAATTTAAACTGTATTTCTAACATATTGACATAAGCAACAACCATAAGTGCTATAGTCGATCAAGTAGCCAACAATACTACAGTCAGTTACATGTACTTCGTGACAACTGGGTGCCAATTTCAAAATAACCATTGTTAGATTATAGTGTAAAATGAGCTCTTTCCAATGACTATGCACAAGTGCATGTAACATCTACATGTAGGCTATAAAGCTCAAACAAATTTGTTAGAGGTTAGTGTGGCACGTATAGGGTTGAAAATATTTATTACTTGTTTCAATTATACTCATTCAGAGAAGTTTGAAATGTGCAAGTCAAAAGGATATGTATGCATCTTATTGTCTAGACTTACCTCTACTCAACTATCATTGTATTACTGAATATACAGAAAGCTAAAGTGGAGAATATTCATAGCTTGTTGGTCATGTCACAATAAATCTGTAGTTTCAAATTTTTAAGGTTTATTTTGAAATAACAGACTTAAAACTTAAATAAAATAAAACTTCGCTTTATAACATACATTATAACATTAATTTCATTCACATACACTGATAGTAAAGGTGTTTAACTCTTTCCAGATGGGTCAAAGGCCATTTCATCGTGTTTGTTGACTCTCATTCAAAATTTTATTGAACTACTACTTCATTAATTTATGCCAATAAGCTTGGTATCAACTTGTAGATTTATAACTCAAATTATATTATTATACATTAATTAATTTCTTAATTTAAAAGTAAATATCACAAAAACACAGCTGAACATAAATTTTTGTGTGTTATGTGGTATTTTGAATGCAACACTGGTTCAAATTAGATGTTTCTGATGTTAAAATACTAAGTCTATTGTTTCGTACAAATTAGGAACTCAAATTACCATAATTGACAATTTAGAATATAAAATAAGAGCCTCTTATATTTTCAATTTGCTAAGATATTAGTCATGTAATAAATCGAACACAGTGGCACCCAGTCCACCTCTTTCCATTTTTGGAAATGCTCCCTTATATACACTTACTTCTATATATCACATGAATAACCAATTGGAAGCTTTCTCAGCCATTTTCATGTTTTAGGATGCCATCTCATTTTTTTGAACCAAGATTTCAGAGAGATAGGTTTATTTTTAGCCTCATCAAAATTTTCATATTTGTTTAGACCCAAATACAGGTTAGTTACTCAACTTGATACATTATAGTGGAATTCTATGGTATCGACATAGTAATTTATGATTTTTTTTGTTATTCAATTGTATATATAAAACCTAAATAAATCATTTTATTTCATATCCTCCACGTGCAAAATTTGAAAAGGCTTAGCAACCTATGTCAAGCAGCAGCTAAGTAAAAGGTCATAACTAGAAGAAATAATTGTTTGCTTTACTTCTTTATTTACTGTTATATGTTTTAAGAAAAATAAGTTTAACTCATTTCTAAATAGTAACAATCTATATACATATATATAATGCATAATAATGGAAATGTGACTGTATTTTACAAAATACTAGTCTACTAAAACATAGCCAAGACAGGTCACTTTGTAAAGACTAAAGGTCAGTTTTATAATACTTAATACATGAGAGCACATGTGCCACGTCATTGTAGCTTCTGTATTGTTAGCCAGGCACGACTGAAAGGTCGATATAATAAAATATGTGACTTATAGAATACAAAACTGGACTCATTGATATAGGAAAAACCAATTAAATAAATACGCAGATACATAACTGCATAAAAACAAAATTTGAAAATTTTATTCCTGAAATGAAACACACAACACTACAGATTTTTTTTTCCTGGGAGGCATTTGGTATGGGTTTTCATTAAAAAGTTAACTTTTTTCTTAAAAATGATACACACTGAGTTTTTTGGGATCAGACTGTGGGGTATCAAGATAACGATTTTTAACTATAAGTTGAAATAGGTGACATGTTCAAGAAACTTGCTGCAAGAATTTCAAATGGAAACGACTGATATTGTTAAGTACACAGTATTTATATCTATTTTATTTCCCAAAATAAAAATTGTCTGGTGGTTATGGTTAGATTGCCTTATAGATCTAAGTATACCGAGTACCTTAATTCCTGTTTCTTGATAGCAAAACCACAGCAGCTACGGAAGCAACAGAATATCAGTCCCACAGTCAATCTGTTAGCCATTAACTGTATAAGCACAATAATTTAAATACAAATGTACACAAGCAGTATACAGGAAAGCGCATTCCCATGCACTACTTCAAGAAGGAATCCTTTGACAATATCATCAAGCTATATTCTTAGAGTATTTCCTTCTTTTAGGAGAAACCTAAAGAACATTGAATGGCCATATATTTTCAATAAAACCACTAACTTTAGAACAAGTAACCTGGTTTTCTAAATTAAAACAATATACATTACTTCATAAAATACAACTACAATGCCCACTCACTATTAACTCTTTAAACCAATAATCTTTTGTACATTCTACCAGAATTATTTTCATGATGTCCTAATAATTATGACCATACCTTATAAAATTTTTGGTCTATTTATAAAAGGTGGATAAAAACACAGTTTGGATCAGTTTTCAGCCAAAAAAACATAAATGTTACCAGATGCTTTCATCATCACATGGGTAAATCAGGATTTTGGGCTGGACACTGGAAGCATCAGCTCGGGTTTAAGGAGTTAAGACTACTATTTTCCCTGTGCCCTAGTAATAACCTAAAGCATGTTTTAGTAAAACTATTGAAAAAAAAAAACGGTTGTTTTTTTTGGGGGGGGGATTTTCTCACATTTGTGACAAGAAAATATTTTATAACCATTGATTCTGTTCTGCGTATTATAGCATAATGAAAGCATTATATCCCTACATACTATATTCACTTGTTAATAGGCAGAAATTATATATGCCAATGATACAATGAAGTACCAAGTACTAAAAATGATGTAAAGTAAATTATCTTTAGAATATCAATTTGGTTGATCAAACTAAGGTTCAAATGATTAAATTGCACATAATCACCAATCACATTTCTCAAAGATTTCTGAAGATTAACTCAACTCACCTTTAAATACATCACATCATGTACAAATTTTGCTGACATTTAACAATATTTTTCCACACATTTACAAATAAAATTCATTTTAAGTGTTAGCAGGTGAAAAAATATCTTAATATGGTAAATCCGTAAAACAAAAATCTAGGCCAATGCCATAAGCTTACAACAAAAACTATGAAGCAATTACAAATCAGATCTCATTGTCACTGTTTATGTGTAAAATTACTAGAAAAGTATCCTAACTCTACCTTTTTCAAAGAAAATCATAACAGTACTAGAATTTGGAAAATAGGCATCATACTGTTTTCAGGACATGTATTTCACCAATCTAAGTATCTAGCAAAAATTATTTATATAACCATTATCATTATTAATGATACATTTTGAATACAAAAACTAGGGATAATATTAACTTAACCCAAAATTCACAAAAACTTGGGATGAAATAGAATAGGCAGACAGAAGTCAAAAACAAATATCCAATTCATAAAAAAATTATAGTTAATGTCATAAATCTTTTAACAAAAAGTTGGAAAAGCACTTAGGTTATTCTCACAAAAAATCCTTTTCAGGTATGATGATAGTTCTAAAAGTACAAACTAATAACATAAATACTGCTAGCTACATAGATCATACAGTCCGAGATAAAGAAATACTTCATTAGGTTCCCATGAAAATATTTTTCCACACTCAAAAATTTAGAATTAAAGAAATTAAAACTTCATTAAAGTGCCTGTTGATCTTCTTCAGTTAGACTTTTCCTTGTAAGCAGCTACACACACACACACACACACACACAGAAGATGTAAGAAACACTGAATACTAGCGGAGAGATGCCTATGTAAAAAAAAAACTGTTCATGCAGATAACAATATACGAGCTCAACATCACAAACAGGTGTTACAATAAATATTTCCAACTGGCAGTGCAGACACACCCTGTTTCTAGTTGTATTATTGAAACGTTTTTGTTCCATAATGCAAGCAGTACAAGTTTATTAGGTATCATCTTTCATATACACACTGAATTTACTTTCAATGTGCATCCTGTCAATAAAGATAATACTGTACACACATATGTACATGTACATACGAAAGTAACTTGTCACTTCCTGTCACTCCTACTATTACTAAGAACTTCTAATGATGTAATTTCCTAAGTGCACTAAGAGAGAGATGTGTAACCTTTGATCAAATGATACAAGGCAAAATAAACATCAAATTAAGTTTGCACAAAGATACATAGTTTCTATAATTAATTTTCACAATTGTTTTACACAATTACAAATGCCAGTGTATACCAAATTATGTTGTGATTACTTGCATACTCTAGCAAACTTTACAAGGGTTTCTTTCTCCACAGTAACAGTAAGATTTATGGATTTTGTAAATTAAACTTTCATTTCTAAAAGTAAATGATGCCTTCTAAAATAAATTAACATGTACTGTTGAATTTTGATAATAATTAGTAACATATTCATTCTTGGATTTATTCTTCTCATCATACATCACAACAAAATCTCATTTGATAACATTATTTAATGCATTTTCAATTGTTAATATTTATTTTTCTTTAGTCAACAGAACAATCACTTATGTAATTAAGTATACTTTATTCTCTTGGCTAGTTCTAAAGGACTGATCACCCATTACTTTTGGCTTTCATACCATAACTTGACCATATACATGTGTGGCAAGAATGGCTTTAACACTTAGGTTTTTTTTTCTTCAAACAACCAACTCATATGAAGTCCTGGTACTTATGCATTACTTTGTATAATTTAATAATTGATTTATACATTACAACTTGCTGAAAATATTGTTTTTGATATTACATATATATATAGATTTTTTCTATATTGGAAGTTCTTAGCCTATCTTACTGTTACCAGTGGTGGATTAAGGCACTGCAGAGCCCTGGAACAGTGAATAATATGAGGTCCCCCTCATGCATATAATTTATGTTGTACAAGACAAGCATTACTTCACAATTAAATACACATCTTGTTAAGTTTCATTTTTCTGTATATGTACATTTTTCTTAATCCTATCTTAACAACATAAATCTTGATAAATTATTCATAACTATAATAAAATTTCAAATAGCACTCCCAATTTAAAATAACATTAAAAAAAATAATTTCCTTTCTAATAATTCTTCCTTTTTCAACAACACTCTTTACATACAGTATGTTGGCCTAAAATTGCCTCAGCGACCCTGGGCAGCAGCCCCACCTGCCCTCCCGTTAATCCATCACTGCCTGTTACCAATTATATATGCATATTGGAGTCCACTTATTTTTTAACATCAAACTAAGTTACTTAGATGGGGTAAAACATGCTAATTTTCATTTCAGTGGTTCCTTATTGTTATTTGTTCCATGTATGGTCTAATGCTTATTTGGGAAATAATAGGTACTAAAAGATCAATACAACTCGTCAAACTGGTAGCTAGTGTTTTTTCTTCATAGTTTTTAGTTTTTTTGTAATTTTGACATTGAATGTATGTACAGCTACAAATACACACACACATACACTCATGTTCATTTATTGCAAGATGCATGGATCCCAGGAGTAAATGATTCAATTAATGTTTTCAAATTGTTTATTTGCTATATTAATTTTATGTTATTTGATATGGTAATATGAATGCACATGTGCCATGTCATCGTAACTTCTATATTGTCAATATTAGACAGGCACAGAAGAAAGGCCAATATAATAAAATTAATAAACATAAATAACTATATAATGTTATGACATTTAAACCCATTTAGTCTACACATTTGTATTTTCGTGTTATTATTTGTAGTCATTCTAGAACAAAAAAGGCAATTTATATTTATTTCCTAATTTTTTATAGTGGTAAGAAATAAGTCAAATCAACCGAACCTGTACAGAGATTCATTAGTGAAAATAACAGATAAAATATAAAGTTGTTTTCTTAAAAAACATTTGCTAACTATCTGAACATTATAAGGATTTTGCATGTGAAATTTTAAAATTTTCTGATACACAAAAGTATTTTTAATCTTAAAAGGGAAATTACTTTGCAACATGCAAAAAGAAAAAAAAGGCATGAGAAAAACATTGCTTTACAAAACTTAAGAGTTAATAAACAAAATATTTTGCATATGAAAGAGTTGTAATGTTTACTGATAATCTGCCAAATTTCGTTAACATACCTTTTGTAATTTAAAAGTTATAGCATGAAAAATATAACAAGCACAAAATGGTTACAAGGTCCATCTCAAGGGCCGAGCCCTTACTGAAAGAATAAATGGATTGAAGTAATTCCTTGTCACCAGAAAGTTTAGTTGTTCAGAAATTCAAGGCTCACAAACTTCTACAAACATAATAGATTATGTTATATTATTTCAAAGCTAAGGATTTAAAATTCTTTTAAGTGCCTATAATCCATTTATCTTTTGTTGTTTTTTTATTCTAGTTCCAAAGTTATCTCATCCCCTCTCCAAATATAATACTATCTAATACTTAAGTGGGTTTACCTAACTACATTTATTATAAGTTTATTTTACTAGAAGATTATTAAAGGGTGATTCTAGCTACTACACCCAGAAATCTGTAATGTTGAAACATTAAAAAAAATTTCTATCTAATCAATAATAAAAACTATTTCTAGCACTATTACATGTCTATTAAATGAGATGGATAATTTTTAGTCCTCAGGAAGTTTCTGGAGGCTTTTTGTCAAGTGCTTACACAAATTTTAAGCAACGTGTAAGTGCACATTACAAGAAATCTCAAGTCCACCTTAATATTTTACCGCACCTGTCCTTACCCTTTTATGCATAGTGAAAAAACTTGCTCAAGAGTAAAGAACTTAATATTGTTTGGTAATTTGCTATTCATTATTAGGATGTCTTAGCTAGACGTATAGTTTTTTTCCTCTTCAACAAAGACACATCATTAAAAAAATTTATGAAAGTTCACTAAATCATTTTTTGGTGAAAAAACTCACATTTTAAGAATTCTGGATGAACTTTTTTGAGTGATTTCATCTTGATATATTGTTGATAATAATCTTCGTCTCTTGTAACAGGGTTCTCTACTGTCGCCATAGGAATCACACCTCAGAGAAGGTGAATGGTGCCGTCTTCTATAATACTGAGTAGGCATATCCTAAATATAAAAAAAAAAAAACCAGATGAAATCAATATTTAAATACTTAATTAAATACTTCTCTAAGACACAAGGGAGTTAACAGAAGCAAAGTCATGGAACTATGTGTGTGTGTGTGTGTGTGTGTGTGTGTGTGTGTGTGTGTGTGTGTTTGTATGTCTGAGAATTTCTGCAGTTTCTTGATATCCACCACTAGTTCGTCAAAGGCCAATAAAGATAAAAGTGAGCTTGTTTGATAACTCAACAGAAGTTAGTCTCCATACACAGTTTAAAAAGCATGCACATGAGTATGACAAGAGATCAGGATTAAAAGAACATATTTTTTTCTATAATAGATAGTTGGGCAACAGCTGAATATGCTTAAGAGTAGGTAGCAAGTATTTCAAAGTGGATAAGAAACAGAGATGAGAATTGGAAAACTAAAACCAAGCTCACTAAAAGGCTTCAGAATGAATGTCAGCTGAATCAAGGAACAAGCTTGTCATCAAGCAATAATGAAAATCAACCAGAGACAGACAGCAAAAACAAGCAGAAAATGAGCAAATAACTCAGGTAAGGACATGAGGTGCAAGAGCCAGATCAAACGGAAACCTCAAAACTGATATACATTCCCCACTATGAAGAAACTTTTGAGATACTCATTCTGAATGTATATCCATGAAAGATGTTGAAAATGGTTAGCTACAACCACAATAGTTTTCAGAAACTTTTCATTGTTAAAAAACAGACATAATTTAGCATAATCTGTAAGAAGCCTTCAAACACCACGATTTAAGGACAAGAACCATACAAGAAAAAAATGCAAAAATTAATCCAGAACCATCTTTATTGTTTCTTTACTTAGATAGTTGTAGGCTTCTTAATAAAAGTTTTACATACACTAAATGTAAAGATGAAAAATGTGTAGATGAAGGGAAAAAAAGAAGCAGATAATGAGTTTTGTAAAGAGAAGCCAATGAAAATAACTTAAGTACAAAAGGTTTCCACTTGGGAAAGAAATTTCCATATCTCCTACAAAAATAAAACATGGGATGAGACCTGGTATATGTTAATGGGTGGTTACAGGTCATACAGAAAAGAATCATGAAAAGAAGTTAATGCACTGAATGCTCAACTATCCTATAATCAAACTAGATGGACCGAACTTACAAAACTAGAACAAGCATAAGTATCAAAAATAAGAGTCACAAGCTGCCAATTGACATGTTAAGATACTCAAGGTTTCTGCTAATGAGAAAACATAATCTTGTTCTTTAAGAGATTATACATAGGCAGATACCAAAGAAAAAAAAATGAGGATGAGTATCTAAGCATTTGAGGTTAATTGCTATAAAGAGGTCAAAGTTTTCTTAGACAACTGAATTGAAATGGATATAAAAACAATAGAATCTGAGGTAGCTAAAAAATAAATGTTGTGATGAAGATGGGCAAGGATGTCAGACAGAATATAAAATGTTAATATCAAAATATGAGAAGGAGGATGGAAAACAAATGCAATAGGGTAAGCTAATCTTACAGTTCAATGACGAGGAACCCACTTTGAGACTAATAATGGCTGGAGACGGCTT
>NW_013666293.1:463220-465589 GCF_000517525.1 Limulus polyphemus
GACAATCCATATTTGCATGTAAAATTTCAGGTTAAAAATTCAAAAGCTCTCACCCACTAATTTTGTTTCAATATACAAAACAAGTGGGAATCCTCATAGACACAGTTATTAGATCTCACATCAGAGAAGAGTTGGAGCTACGAGATAAAAGTTTGTACTTAGAAAAAAAAATTATTTTGGCAGCTTTATACAGTTTATAAATTTGTGATTGTGGTTTTAATTATTGTTTCATTACTTTTTGTAGCAGGATCTCTACTTCATTTTAAAATTCATAATTTTTTAATACTATTGTCATATACATAATTTGAATACAAAGAAAGAAGTTGTATATTGTACATAAACAAGTGAAAAATACAGAAATCTTTTGAAATTTCTTGTTTAATCCTAATAGGGAAAGGGCTCTTAGGATACAAATAAAGTGCTATTCCTAGCAAAGAACATTCAACAAGAACAACTAGCTTGAGACGTGAAAGATCATGTTCATCTTCACAAAACTGTTGAACACTTGCTCATCAGTATCAACATTAATGATAAGTTTTTCTGTGCCCAGAAAGTCTTTTAATTTTACAGCTTTTCTCATAAATACATAAAAGGTTGCAAAGGCCACAAATTATGCAGTAGATGACACACTCAGATAGACATGTGAAAGGCTTAATCGCAATGCATATTTACATCTGCTATTGTTTATTAGTAAAGTTGTAACTGTGTAACTTGAGTAAATGTTTAAAATTTTTGGTAGTGATATGCCAATTTTACTAATGTACTAAATTATGCCTCTATCAATGTAATTAATGTAAATAAGTAAAAGCAAAGGCCCAAGCATTGACACCTGAAGCACTTCACTAGTGACAAGATCTAGTTGGACTAATAAACTTGTGCATTCTTCATACAACCTCTATACAAACCATGAATTAGTCTCTCCCCAAACTCTGCTGATGTTTTTTCTTTGCTAGTCTTTTGAAAATTTTAAGTAAACTAAGACCACACCCATTCCACCATCCAGATAACAATTACCATATACTTTATTATATGAAAGAACTATTTATCCAGTGACTAGATACTAAATAGACGTTTATCAGTTGCCCAGTGGCCTTCAATCAAATAAGTTGTGTATATGATGTGTAATCTGAACATCAGTGTGTGTGAAACCATTTAATCTCTTAACTAATTTAAACTGTGAAATGAGATTGATCAAAAATAATCTATTTGCTCAATTTTGCTTTCATTTTATAGTTTGTAAAGACAGGGATAATTTTTTTCTTTTATTAACAAATTTTGCTATTCGCACAAGTTACCATAGCCAAGGAAAATTTTGTTTTCCACAAGAAATGATTGTGTACCAATTTCCATCAATGATAGAGTAACACTAAATCAAAAAACAACCAAAATTAAATATCTAATTCTTATTTTGTATGATATTCTTACTCATCAAAATTGTTCAATTTACCTTGCAAATGGCCAAACTCTTAATTTATACATAATAATTGGCTGAACAGTCAAAACACTTTTTAGGTACCCAACCAGCTGAATAGCCTCAGCCTTGTTGAAGTAATAAAAACATGTAAGCATTATTATATTTTAGTTTAGCCTTGGTGTTTGTATATGATGAAGAATCGACTTAAAGACTTGTACAGTTTAGAAACATTATATATTATCTCTCAATTTGTGTTAAAACTTGTAAATATTTTTATTCATTACCCATTCATTTCTAAAATTAATTGGTGTGTGCCTCATAAATTTTTTATTATACCAATGATTATTCAAGTATCCTTTCTTGAAGATTTGTTTCCATTCTTTACCACATACATCCAAGGCATTTCCACACAACTTATGCTTTGTAACACCAACACTATTTAAGCTTTGTTTGTTAGCACAGCTAGGAGAGAGAGAGAAATTCAAACTGAAATAAAGCGTCTAAAAGTTGCATAACTGTTGGTTGTACCAAACACAACTATATATGTGAAAATAAGCCTTTTCTTCATGTATTTCCTTTGAGAAAAAATTCATCTGAACATACGAGATAAATGTTAAAATGGAGTAAAGAAGATTAGAAAAAACAACTGCTGCTGGAGTGCACACAAGTGTAGTGTTTTGTGTCACCAACACTTCTTTACAAGTAGACTGGGTGTATTTGTAAACTTTTATCTCTCTCAATATGGGCTCAGTCAATTTGACCAACCACATGACCTCTCTACACTCGTTTAGTTTTTACAGATTTAATACTTCTAACTTTCAATATAGTGTTTATATCTTCACAAAATTTGGAAGTCTTTCAGTTAATACTACAAGTCTTTCACATACAAAAAATTGTTTTTTAGTGAATTATTTTTAACAAAATAAAATAAAGACTTGTCCATAAATATATTTAT
>NW_013666293.1:466270-471829 GCF_000517525.1 Limulus polyphemus
TATATATATATATATATGAGTATAATGTTATGAGGTTTAAGCTAATTACAATAAACATTTGTGTTTTCGTGTTATAATTTGTAGTCATTCTTGAACGAAATAAGCATGATTTATATATGTTTCCTAATTTTCCTAATTGAGAAGCTGTTGCTTGGAACAGGGATAGATCTGGGATGTTGAAAGGATAAGGGTGACCAACTAGATTTTTACTAGAACTACTAATACGGCCCGGCATGGCCAGGTGGTTAGGATGCTGTTATAATTTGTAGTCATTCTAAAACAAAAGGCACAATTTATACTTATTTCCTAATTTTTTTATGGTGGTTACAAGATCCGTCAAATCAACCAAACCCGTACACAGATTCATTAGTGAAAATAACACATAAAATATAAAGTTTTTCTAAAGAAATATTTGATAACTATCTGGATGTTAAAGATTTCACATGTGAAATTTGAAAATTTTCTGATGAATAAGTTTTTATCTTAAAATTAAAATTACTTTGCATGTTGGATAGGCAACACGTGAAAAGAAAAAAAGGCATCAGAAAAACACTGTTTAACAAACCTTAGGACTTAATACAAAAAGCTGATACTTTGCATATGAAAGCCTTGTAATGTTTACTGATAATATGCTAAATTTTGTAAAACACATTGTTACTAATTTAAGTTATAGCATGAAACTATAACAAGCATAAAATGGTTACGAGGTCAGTCCCAGGGACAGAGCCCATGCTTAAAGAGCTAACCCTATCATTACAGGTAGCAAGGGGTCAGAGTGCATGTCATCACTTTTGTAGATCAAAATTCAAAATTTTTGAGATACTATTTTATGAATGTATGTCAATAAACTTGGCATCAAATTACAAATTGTAATTCAAATTTTAGTATTATACATTAGTTAATTTCTTAATTTGAAAGTAAATATTATAAAAAAATTGCTAAATATAGATTTTTGTGTGTCACACTGGTACATCAAATTCTGGGTTTGGTAGATTACATTTTATGATGCTCACAATACAACGTCTATAGTTTCATACAAATCATAAACTCAAACTTCCAATACTGGCAAGCTAGAGTATAAATAATAAACCTACTACATTTTTTATTTGCTAAGATATCATAATATTTATTGAATCCAACCATATTTGCTCCACCCACCATTTCATCATTTGAAACTTGTTTATCTATGTCTGCATTTTTTATACCTACAAGTTTATAACTAATCGAAAGTCTACATAATTCTGTTAGTCTTTCTAAGTTATTTACCAAAGAAAAGCTCTTATATTGTTGGAGAGTTTGAAGTATTGTGATCAGTGTCATTTTCCAAACAGGAATTAGAATATTTTAGACCCCAATACAACATAGTTACAACTGATTTTCGTAGTATCAGTATAGTCATTTATAATTTATTTGTATTCAAAAATGCATATATAATGTCTACAAAAATTATTTTTTTCATAATGACATCTAAATTTGGACAAGGCTTAGGTATGAGGGTTAAGAAGTATGACTCACGAGTGCAAAAAAGAACTTCAAAACATTTTATGTAGTGGAGATCATTGTTTCCCGAATATTTTTTATTTACTGTTCTATGTTTTAAGAAAGCTAAATTAAATTTATATATTTATTCGTAATTGTATAATATATATTTATATATATACACACACACACATATATATGTAACCTCACTTTACCTCATAAAATATTGGAAATTACACATTAACTGGTTATTGTGTAATCATGGTGAAATAGAAAATAGGATGTTCATAAGCACTTTCACACCTATACCACCACTAAATACTGCCCACCCAAGTTTACTGGACCAGATACAACTTTGTACAGAGCGATATCATAAATATTTTCTGTCACTTTTATAAAATACTTTAGACAATTCTTGTTACAACCACTGTACTGTAAAGAAGCCAGTAAATTCTACCCCGCTGTGTTCTCAGAGCCGCAATTTGATTAGTTTCTATAAAATACTTTTGCTTATTGACTTATTGGATCAGCCCAGACATTCTACAAAGTCATAACAAACATTTTATAATACTTTAGACAACTGTCATTGTAACAATTATAGTGTCAACAAGTTTATAAATTGTACCCCACTGTGCAGCATGATCTTATTTGATATTGACAGTGTCAAAATATGGTAACACCTAAACAGAAATGGTGATCCATTGCTTTATATTTGGCAGGTTTCTACTTCAGCTGCTAACAGTAGAATAAACAGAGGAAATAGATGTAAAAAAATTAGAAGAAACTCTCAGGAGATTTACTTTGGAACTTTGCTGTCCATACCAAAAAGAACAGAGTACTATTCATTTTGTTTCTTCTAGTTTCTAAGCCATCTGCAAACAATAAACTAACTATAGAAAATAAGTGGGGAGAAGGTGAGAAGTGTACACTAACAATACTATACATTTTATTTTCATTACACTTTGATTACTTACCTACAACCTGGAGAATCAAGTATAATGTTACAGTACAGAAAATACAAAATATAAAGTTTTACTGAAAATAAAAATGTTTGATACTTAATTATAAGTTTTTATTTTTCATTTGTTTTCACTATTTATTATTATAAAAGTAACTAAAATAATAAAATAGAAATTTATTAGGTAAGATAATGAAAGAAAAATAATAATCCTCGTGCCAGCAGTTTGTGTGTTACGCTATTCAATATAGTATTATCAGCAGCACATGCACCATGTAATTGTCAACTTGTGTCAGGGTATTTTTTAGGTCAGACATTGTCCAAAGGTCAATAAAACAAAAATTAATAAATATAAATAGATGTATACTGTTATGGGATATATTTATTTAGAATAAACATTTGTAGTTTCCTGTTACAAGTTGCAGTTGTTCTAAAAAAAAAGAAAAAAAAAGAGGTAATTTAAATTTATTTCCTCATTTTTATTACTGTTATAGGGGTGGTCAAAACAATCAACACCATCTAAAGTTAATATTGATAAAGTAACAGATATCAAAATTACACAAATGAAACTTCACAAATTTCAGATAAAGTATTTTGAATCTTAAAATCAAAATTCGTTTATTATTTTAGTTACTTTTATAATAATAAATAGTCAACATTTCAAAAAAAAATCACAAACAAATCTTTAATAAAAAAATCTTAGTACTTAATTTAAAAACCTGATATTTTGTATATGAAATTCTTGTAATGTTTACTAAGAATCTGCAAAATTTTGTAAAGATTCACATACATTAAAAATATAATAGTACAATTACTCTCATGGATACTTTTGTGGTTACAAGCTGGGTGGATATATTCATATCCATATTCATACGGTTAATATTATTTATTTATAAATGATAATTATATTTCATTAAGAAAAAAAAGTATATTACCTTACAATACAGATAAGTTGTTGGTTTTTGTTTAGAGGACATCATAGAATTTGCTCTAAGGTTTCGTACAGCATGAAATCTGTTTCTTCCAAAGTAATCAACAGGTTAAGTAAATATATTCCTTCCCTTACTAAATTTTATAGTTTTGAATCCCCCTTGTATGATGTACAAATTAGCATATTTCCACAATATATAAATTTTCACCTTGTGACAATAATTCATAGGGACTATTAGTAGTATTACAACATTATTTCAATTATTAAATTGTAATTATCTGAATTTTTATGTATTCCTTCCTATGACATTGTTGCAATTAAGGTTTAAAATGTTGTAATATATTATATAAACCAAAAGTTGACAGGAAAAAGAAGAATGCCCTTAACAAAACAGCAGGACACCTCACTGAACATTAATGGTTTATTGGGTGGCAGGTTCACTACAAATATAGTTTTAAATAAGTTGTTGCTTTAATAATGCAACACTGTTTTGTGTTTATCAATCGAAACAATAAAATGCGTTTTAATACCAATAAAATTATAAATATACATACTTACTAATCTACTATTGTTTACCATCTATTTTTATAATTAAGAAAATGTACACAAGTTCCAATAAATATGTCATGTATATAATTTTTTGGGGGGAGATACCTACTTGCAAGTGCTTAGTTAAAACATTTATTAGTATCACTCCATCACATCTTCCATAAATTAAAATTTAAAAAATAATGTATGATATTGCTGAATTAAATATTTTGTAGCTTATAATTATATCCCACCAAAACCGTTTCAAGAACTTAAATTCACATTACAGCTACGTTTTGAAAACGAAAAAACAAGAGATTTTGCAGAGCAATAATGGCGGTACGCGTTGAAACTTACAGCAAATGACGTCATCCGGAATTAGTCATGGTTAAATAACAGTAATACACTGCATTGCAGTTTCTCAACTAGGCCTAACGTACACTGCTAGAGTTTAAGCCTAAGCAATTAATTTTTATTATAAAAAAAATGTATAGAATACCTAAAACTTAAAGATGATATAATAAGATACTTACTGTAACGTTTTTTAAGAATCTTGATTAAGTTAACCTTCCCTCGTCAATGAAATTCGATAGAATTTAGAAAATACTGATAACGAACAGCGAAATCTCACTCTATACTCTCAGCCAGATGCTCAATCAATAAAAGTACCGATGACGAAGTATTAGTTCTAGTTTTTTGCCACCAGGTCTCATACAATCAAAAAACTTCACTGTTACAAATACAAAATGGAACTTAATCCCATTACATTTTTTTTATATATATACATTCTTACCTCCAGTTTACAAATAATACTAATAAATTATGGCAACGTAATGCTGTAATCCCCAAATATTATCTAAACGTCAGAAATATAATTCCCATTCTCTCACAGTCTAGTTTAGTAAAACGTGACAAATTTCAGAAAACATATACATTATATTTTTAAGCTAAAAACAGAAATATGATTAACTGGTTAAGATTTTAAAATGTGGATAATCGCTGTTGAAAAATATCCGATAACCTGATTGTTGTTGGAAGACAAAAATTTTTTGTATGTTAATATTTAGTGTTACCATACGACCCTTGTTTGTAAGCAATCTACATTTTGTTTATTTTATTGATGTGTTAAATGCAAGCAGTCGAGTTGTAGAAAATTTTTACAAGAGAATCTCTCTGAAATCTACTTGATTACTCTACTTCCATCCAATAATTGTATGTAACAAGGGAAATGTTTTTTCTTCCTATTAATTAACAAGAGGAAAGCATTCCCGTCCGTTCTCTCTCAATTAGCACTGTTTAAATGTACTATTGAAAAAACAAAATAAATATGAATTCCCAGCTTTTATTCATTGTTACGTATAACACAAGTGTTTGATGATATAAATTGTTATATTAAGCATATTTGGTAGTGTTGTTTCACAAAATACCGTAATATGGTACACCTTAGAATTACACTTTCGAACTACATCAGCTCTTCAACCACCATCATTAATAAAAGGGAACTGAGTTTTTCCAAAAAGCACACATTTCTAGATTGAGAAAACATACTGAGCCGTGTTTGTCTGCAAGGCAATAACAGTTTAACAAATATACTGTTACGTCTCCGTTTGTTAATTGATTTTTCTGTAACTTCGTTCCGACGAAATTTTAACGACACAAGTCT
>NW_013666294.1:0-1324 GCF_000517525.1 Limulus polyphemus
ATTTTGTTTTCCTGTCCAATTTAATACTAGAATGAAACCAGCTCATTCTCTCTTCAATAATACAATAAAACCACTTCATTTCCATTTTAACAAACTATATTATAGCTATAAAACTTCTATTTTTCTGCTAACTATTATTATTTTACGCTATAACTATTATTATTTTACGCTATAACTATTATTATTTTACGCTAGACGTTTAAAAGTCTAATGTGCTGGTCTAAAGTTAATTTTGTTCCCCCTCCCCCTTGCCCCCCAGTGGCACAGCGGTATGTCTGCGGACTTACAACGCTAGAAACCGGGTTTCGATACCCGTGGTGTGCAAAGCACAGATAGCCCTTGCGTAGCTATGTGCATAATTAGAAACTAACAAATCCCCCTCCCCCATATAATTCATTGCGTGTGCTAAATTGACCTTTCGCTATTGGTAATCATTATTGACAAGTAAGTTTGTTTTAAACTAGTTTTTAATTGCTTTTGCGAGATTTTTAATCGCTTCTAGATCATTGAAATGCACTTGAGGCTGTTCACAAAAGTGATAAAAAGCATATCCGTATTCTGACTTGAACATTTAAAGAAGTTGTGGAAGAGTGATCCTATTTTTCAAAGTTTCAGTGATATATACGTACAATATACACAGGACCTTTTTACTTTTGCATAGTATTACAATTATGGGTATTTTTTTTTTTTTTATGGTAAAATAGTTCTAGCTTTCAATAAGGAATACAAACTCGTAGCAAACTGATCACATAATTATTCATCTTGAGTAGCTATTTACTTTATAAAAAATCGTGTCGTGTAATTTTTTTTAGAATATTTAAGCATATATGCATATAAAGTAGAAGAATATAATTACGAGTCTTTTATTTGCATCCTTATAGAAAACACGCGCTCACGTGCTTCTCTCCAAATCAGCTGTGTTACCGGAAATGCAAATGATCCAGAAACTGACCGCTTTCCGGGAAGACACGTGCGACACGCGCTGCGATTGCACTGTCGTGAGAACAGGTAAGATTTTGTTGCTCTATGGATTGGCGTCGGTCGTCAAAATGCTTTTAAAGCTTATAAATATATTCCACAATCATGAGAAAAAGAGTCTCAGCTACACGTGTTTCATAGATGCCCCCAATATTTTTAATCATAAAAAAAAGCTGTTCACATTATTTATATTAATTATAGGGGAAAAAGTACATAGAGATACCTGAAATTTTTCTACTTTGAAAGCCGAAAAAAATATTAATGTTATCAACTACTTCGTAAATATTTTCTCACGTATCAATATTTTAGTGAGTAAAAAATATTTTTATTCTTACGAGCTAGTATC
>NW_013666294.1:2141-3627 GCF_000517525.1 Limulus polyphemus
ATTTAAGTAAGTTTTTGTTTTCTCTTCCCAATTCGTAAAAAAAAACAAAAAAAAACTGTGTATCAGTCTTGTTGGCAAATATCATAAACTGATTATATATCGGCATAGATTTAAATACCAAATGTACCAAAAGTACAATGTAACTACTAAATTTAAATTATCAGTTAATTCAATTTCAGGCTATTTGAAATTCGTAACATCATAATTATGATACGTAGATTTCGAAAATAATATTCATTTTTTTTTTTCTATCAAGTTGTTTTTTTTTTGTTTTTTTTTACGAATTGGGAAGAGAAAACAAAAACTTACTTAAATCAAATTTACAACAAATTTGTCAAAATATAACAGGACATGTTTAGGTTATTTACACAACCTCTTGTTGCCAAAGTGACGAATAAATAATATTGAAAAAAAAACAATGTTAAAGTGCACTCACAAACAAATATTATCCAGAAATAACACGTCGTGCGGCCTGTTAACCGTTTATATACGAGCGGTGCGTTTCTCGTGGGTTCTAGAACGATCTATTGCCAGTGGTTGTCAACATTTTAAGCATAATAAAATGTGACCCGATTTCAGTGAAAATGATTCACTTGTGTAAAAGTACTTATGAAGTTTTGTGAAAAATCTGTATGTGATGGAGAAAAATTGATGTCATTCTCATATTCAGCGTACAGGAATTACTGTAGAACATGTATAAATTAAAATTCCATAAAACCATAGCTGTGTAATCAATCTAAAGTTCGATCGTTGTGGTAACCAGAAAATCGTTCTTTTTAATGGCTGACCAGTTTACGTTCGTTTTTTTTTTGTTTGCTGTTAAGGACAAAGCTATCCTATAGGCTCACAGTGTTCTTCTTATCAGAAGTTTCGAAGCTTAGCTGTTAGAGTTATAAACCTTTAGAATTACTGCTGCACCACTGTGGAACGAACAGTTTGTGGATGAGTTTGTTTTAACCGTCACGTTACCTACAAAAAGTAAATATACGAGTCGCAATAAGATAGCAAAATTCTTTGACGTCCCATCCCGCCATCAAAGCAATAATCTCATTAATTTTCATTATTCGTTTAATAGTATTTCACACTTAGCATAGTTTACATCGAAAATACTTAACCATAATGAATAATTACGAACTTCAAATACTGAATCAAACTGTTTTTTTCGTTTAGGTCCGTAATTTTGAACTGATGGACTAAAGGAAAGGCAACCATTCAACAACAACTGCCGCTAACTGTTGGGCTACTTTAGTCTGAAGAATAGTGACATTTGAACCGTCACTCTTATAGCACACCAACGGTCACAAAGTATCTGTGTGTGGGAGAGAAGAGTAGAAAATAGTCTATCAATAAGCGTGTTCAGAATGTGAATCCAAGAGTTCAAAGTTCGCGGTCCGTTGCAGCAAAAACTAGTTCCGCATTTTGGAGCTGCCAGTTCGCTGTAAGAGAGACGGTGAAATTCCACCATTCGGTCAGACAAGAGTAGTCC
>NW_013666294.1:4627-5663 GCF_000517525.1 Limulus polyphemus
AAAACTTTGATACCATCTTGTAATCAGTCAAACAGTTTATTCACATTGCAATAGAACAGAGAACCAGGAAGAATGGATGACACATCATTCTTTCTAACACAAAGTACCTGGGGATCGAATGTCGACTCCCGCCACCCAAACACAAAGTACCTGGGGATCGAATGTCGACTCCCGCCACCCAACACAAAGTACCTGGGGATCGAATGTCGACTCCCGCTACTCTATAAATTCATTGTAGGGACTATCGCGAAGATAGCAGAACATAGATGGTATATAAACACATTAGCATTTAGTATCTAGTAAAACATAGTAGCTAATTAGCAATTAAATCTAGATTATTGTATTACGCTACTAATTGTGACAGCAATGAGGAGAGAGGTTTATATTTCTTGAAAATTCATAACGAGAACCATCGTTAACGTAATGTAGGGTTGTGGTGTGATCTAACAATGTGGTATCATCATCATCAAATGGAGATCCTTTCGTAGTCTTGTGCAAACCTAATTTCTCTCTGCTTCAACAGCCAGAAGTCAGTAAAACAAAATCTAGAAGACAGCCAGTCAAGTTACATAAGATAGAAAATACTACTGTAAATAATGATTTTGTTGTATGTAGTAATTTGTACTTGCTTCTTTTCCTCTTGCTATTTGTGCTGGATTTATTATTTGACAAACCTATCTAAAAATGCCAAACGATGTCAGAATATAGTTCCGATACTTTCCGTTCCACTGAGACTTTAAATCGGTTGTTGTTGTTTCCAAAGTTGTTGATTTAAATATTCAAGATCGTTTTCATATAAAGTACTTACTCTTGTAAACAGTCTGTTTTTCGCTTCGTCTCCTATTCTTGAACTCAATGGCTGTCGAAATATCGTCTCAACAACTAAAAATCAGAAGATACAAATACTTTGCCTACTTAATACACTACACAAAATAATCCGAATATATAGTACTTATCTAATGACAAGACAAAGTCATTATTACAAACTAATGTTAATTCATCACTTCAAGTCATTACTATCAATCATGTAATGAAC
>NW_013666294.1:6642-10090 GCF_000517525.1 Limulus polyphemus
CTTAAACAAAACAAACAAAAAAAAAACACAGATGTCGGTGCTCTAGCCCACAACATTCTGCATATTTACCACCAGCCCGATGCGAGAAGTAAGGAGAATAAAATAATTGGAATACAATACATCAACGGGGGAGGCAGTAAAACTGTCCTTGAAGTTGGCATTCCAGCCCCCAGTATGATGTTTGGACATAAATACCAAGATATTAAAGTATTACTATACAAACCCAACCTAAATTGTTTGTATAGTACCTATCCATACTACTATCAAGATCTTCAAAGGTTCTACAAAACTTACACAATAGCAGGTCTTATATAGGGAAAGTGATACATCTACATTAATACACCTATACAAGATACAGTTCAAATACGTAATTCCAATAATTTCCCTATAAAAATGATAAATTATTACTTATTGTGTTTACTATGATTTCATTTATACTACTATTTTTATATTTACATATATATTTTGTATATTTATTACAGAATAATATAAAATATTTAATTATAGTTATCTTATTAAATCCATTAAAAATCAGTTTATTCACTAATATATTAATATTGAAAATTAGGAACTGTTCATTGTTATAAATTCTACAATACCCGAGTAGCTGTGAATGTATGATACTGTGTATGGAATTATTTGGTTCATTACTGTTTAGTGAGGGAAGTCCAAAAATTTGAAATGTAAAATAATTTCTTTCATCAGTAATGGTGATTAATTCATTAATAAACTAATTTATAGATGTACCTATAATGATAGAAAAACCAACTTTTACTGCTAAAAATGTCAAAATATGTTCAGTTTAGCATATATAATAACTATATTAATTTTGATAAACATATTTATAAACAAATAGTAGATGTACCAATAGGTGCTAATTATTCAAGCAATGTTGCTAGTTTACATCTTTACTATTATAAAAATAAATTCATAAATTATTTTTCAAACCCAGAAATATTTTCTTTAACTTATAGATATATTGTTGATTTAATTAGCATCAATAATCCATTAATTCAGTAATTATATCAGTAATATTTAACCTACAGTTCTATAAATCGAAAACACTTTTATATCAAATACTGAATTACATTATTTAGATGTAGATTATACGTTAATAAATAATTATTGTAATATTAATATATATAAATCGTTAAGTGGTATAGTTGTAAATAAAGTCAGTCAGTAACTTATGCCTACCTGGTTGTTTCTTGGGCTCATTGTCACCTGTAGACTTCCACTTCTTCAGCACTTTTCCAATTGTCGACCTGGAAATGTTCAGTTGTTGTACAATATCACGTACAGACATTTTCCCAAATGACATCCCCTCTGAAACTCTTTTAGCTCTTTCCATGTACTCAAGTTCGAAATTATTTCCGAACGAACCGCTGACCACCTTTATAGGCCAAACTATTTGCATATTTCCCCGTCACACCCTCCTGCAATCAGAGGTGTGGTCACATCCTCCTGCAATCAGAGGTGTGTCCCATGACTTTTGGTAGGATAGCGTATTTTGTGTTATAGAATCATGGAAAATTTTAGAAATTTGTTAATCATTAACAATCTTATGCTTAAAATTAATTACTACATACGACGATTTCCTTTTTTTTTTTGGCAATTCCTTAATTATATCATTTAAATTATTCAACTTAAGTCTAAATTTTATAATATCTGACATTAAGTGTTTAACGTGATTATTTTTAAAATTAACTGTGATTACAATTTTTGCTAATAATTTTAACTATGGAGTATTTAGTTTATATATATATTCTTGTACAGATAACTACGACTATTAGTAAGTTGTCGCTCTGAGATGAATCCGCAAAACTAAAGTGCTCCAAATGGTTCACATGCTATAGCGACACCCTAAATAAGATATCTGTGTGTTTTTTTAATATTTAGATCCATTAGATAAGTGGAAGTTGGCCAATCTCTACATACTGTTGTGAGTTGGCTACAAGTGTTTCAAAGTATTAGTAGCAGGATGCGAAACTGCTTCCAAACCAATGGTATAATTGTTCAGACAGCTAAAAAAACCAAAAACATCATTCACAACACAAGCAGGTGAATGCTGTCTGTTCATTATTAACTTATCACAATTGTGGAACACAAGATCTGATACTGAATCAGATGTTCACAACTAAAAAAGGGACACTGTGTCAGTGTACAATTAGTTATAAACAGAGTTAACAAGGCAAGATGCCCAGTGAATTGTATTATGATTACAACAAGGCACACAAAACAGCTAGTTCGACATACTTCCAAGAATAAATACAGTGAAACAAACACTGACGAATGACATCTTTGTAAACAGTTGGAGAGAGCCTAGAACTAGGCTCATTCTATTTCTATACAGGGATCTAATAGGGCAGTGATGGAAGTTTCCTGTGAGAAAGTATAATCATTGGTGACACAATGACCTCCATAATCCATATCCAGTGCAACAGTACCATTAGTACCACACAATATAGAAACAACATCCCACAGTTCTTTGTGCTGTCATTTGTTGGTTCAGTTAATATATTGGACGATAATGCCCACCCTACCATGCTACACTGGTAAGCACATTCATTGAGGAAAAGGGTGGTCAGCACATTCACTGGACTTCATTTCCACCAAATATGTATGAGATACTCTTAGGAGGCTCATTACACCAGTAGGGAAACACCATCGTAGGAAATAGCTCTTTCAAAGAAGTGACCGAGGATACCTCAAACCTTATGGCCAATGACATTAAACATGCAACACTGTTAGCATATTGCCCTTGTTGTTTCTGGAGACCATAAACTACATTGAAGAGAAATGTTGGGAGCTGAGAAGATGTAGGACCACCTCTACTAAATGTTCATTTACGAGCATGGGTTGAATATAAATCATTTGTATTTCAGTTAACCTGATGAATCATTTCATACCTAATTTTCAAAGAAAAAAAAAATATAAAAATAGACTAAGTTGTTGATTAACGTTATTTTATAACAGCGTTCATGCCTTACCTTACGTAAAAGGTTGTAAATAACAATTTTTAACTGATTTTAGTTTATTATTCAAAACAGGGTTAGAGGTCTCATTTCTTCAATGAGAACTTTATCCTCCGATTCAATGAAATCAGCATGTGAAAATAACATACAGAAGATAGTCGGTATCACGTTTACTAGCTTAAGTTCCAAGATGAGTTTTAGAGTGTGTTCCCAGATGAATGGAGTAGGTGACATCTTCTCCTTTTCAATGGTAAAAGGAGAAGAAATGTGCATGATTAAAAGCTAGGTTTTTATATAACATTAAATGGTTAACCACAACAAGAAGAAGAATGGTTGAGTCTAGGATTTTTATATAATATTAAATAGGTTAACCACAACAAGAAGAAGAATGGTTGAGTCTAGGTTTTTATATAACATTAAATACTTAACCACAACAAGAAGAAGAATGGTTGAGTCTAGGTTTTTATATAACA
>NW_013666294.1:10822-17860 GCF_000517525.1 Limulus polyphemus
GTATTCTGTTGGTCAACTTTACCCACCGTGGACGACTCAGGTATAGATTATAAACGGTGATTGTTAGTAGAACATTGTTAACGTTATACTGTTGTATTCTGTTGGTCAACTTTACCCACCGTGGACGACTCAGGTATAGATTATAAACGGTGATTGTTAGTAGAACATTGTTAACGTTATACTGTTGTCTTCTGTTGGTCAACTTTACCCACCATGGATAATTCAGGTATAGATTATAAACGGTGATTGTTAGTAGAACATTGTTAACGTTATACTGTTGTCTTCTGTTGGTCAACTTTACCCACCATGGACGACTCAGGTATAGATTATAAACGGTGATTGTTAGTAGAACATTGTTAACGTTATACTGTTGTCTTCTGTTGGTCAACTAACCCACCGTGGACGACTCAGGTATAGATAACCATCAATGATTTTTATACCTCAACAATAGAAAACGACGTAGAGATGCAGCTTAACATTGTTTTTTTACATTTCATACAAGGTTTTACAGAATCAAAACTCTCTCTTTGGCACAATCGTAGTAATTATATAACACAAATAATTGTCAGCTATAAGTGATGTTCTTTGACTTTAATGTTTCTTGTACCTGAGTGACAAATGTCAGTCACTTGTGGTTTATAAATAGACCAAAAGCTGTAAAGTAAAAACATTGAAAGCATGATATTCTAGTTTGGGGTTGTTACGAAGTGGCATGAAAAACCTTTATCGACAATTGGAAAATGTAACGTAAAGCGAATTCGTTTAAAATAATAATGTGTCATATAAAGAGGGTTTGTTTGTTTGTTTTTAATTATGCACAAAGCTACACAAGGGCTATCTGTGCTCTGCCCACCACGGGTATCGAAACCCGGATTCTAGCGTTGTAAGTCCGCAGACATACCGCTGTACCACTGGGGGGTTATAAAGAGGGAATAAAAAAAGACATTTACACTCTAAAACCACATTGGCTATCTGCTGTGTCCACCACGGAGAACCAAACCCCGGATTTTAGCGTTGTAAGTCCGTAAACTTACATCTTTCCCACCGGAGAACGAGTTCAATCGACTAAATAACATTCTTGTGAAGTGATTTTTCATGGCTAATGAAAATTCAGGATACAATATTCACGTCGGAAATATGATTATTTATTTCAATAACTGATAATTTCGGGACAAACAATGTAGTTGAAATATGACAACATTTGATAAAAGTAGTTTCATGAAAACAATGGCAGTTTGTTCCTTTCTTCCTTTTTATTACAACAATTTCATCATTTTTTATATATAAAACGTAAATTCGATATTCGTCAGTCAGGGTTAGGGCATATAATGTTAAAAAAGCTTAGGGATAGTTGGCGTAGATTATAAAGCTGTACAATTTCGTATATAGTGATTTACTATAAGGGCCATCTTCACCATTCATTAACTCACTGTTAAAGTTTTAGATAATAACTCAGTCATTTAATCAATACAGCTTAAGAAAGACTTTTACTTGTTGGAGATTATTCATAAATGAAAAACAACTATGGCACAAATTAATAAAATTTTATATTTTTAAAACTTTAAAACTATGGCACAAATTAATAAAAGTTTATATTTTTAAAACTTTAAAACCACAATCACAATTGACACGTTTGAATTTGTTTGCAAAATGACTAAAAAAATGTTATAAAAATGTTTTGGTGGATTTTTATGTAGTTGTTCCTGTTTTTTATGTGCTTTGATATTAAAAGTAAGAAGCACTTGTCCTCTTCTTGTTGTTTGAAGTTAAGCACAAAGCTACACAATGGGATATCTGTATTCTGCCCACCACTGGTATCGAAACCCGGTTTCGAGCGTTGTAAGTCTGCAGACATACCGCTGTGCCATTAAAGGGGGAACACTTGTTCTTTTATCCAGAAATCGGTTTAAACCAATCATCACACTGTAAAATTCACAGTAAAACGGTCTTAGCTGTTAAAATACTGTTCTGTGAATTGGTTAGACTACAAGATGTCCGAAAATTCTGGAACCATAGGTGATTTGTAGTTTTTCTTAATTTCAAATACGTGTTTGATCATGGCGCTGTCAAGGCATGGAAAGAACGATATAATCCTGCTGTTAATCGAAACTTATTTCCAATTACAAGAACAGAATGTGGAACACATTTTGTATAATTCATTGAAGTGCCTATGGTTCCAGACTTTTCGCCCCCCCCCCCCGGACAATGTGAACCAGTGGGTTATTTCAATACATAGTGTATAGTAAAATAAGAAAAAAAAAGATGATCACATAGTAAATCATGCTTTTTGTGTTCAATGAGATTCAGGTAGTCAAACTGATATTTTACGAATAGCATTCGATCCTATTACTTTTATATTTTCTGGAGCAATAAAAACTATAGGACCAGAGAGATTTAAAAACCTGCATCTCCAATGCTGGTTAAGCTTTGTTTTTCAGTTCAGTGGTTGTAAAGAACAGAATTTGGCAAGATACTTGATGGAATTGACAATCTGCTGGTTTCTCGATATACCACTTCGATTCCATAACATTCAAACCTTCGGCTCATGCCGTTCCTCCGGAAAGTGACGGACATTATTAAGTCGTTACTAACCATTAATTTACTACCCATGATCTTCACATCTGGTATATACTGTTCATGAACAATCATAAGCAAAGTCAAGGAAGATTAGTCGACCATGTGTAGAGGATACGCATCCAATACACAAGTATTGTGTATGAAATCTGGGGTAATTTTAAAGATTAAAAGCTGTCTAAAATATACCCACCAACTTTTTTACAAGAAAGACAGCATAACTTAACAAAGGTTATTACTATAACCTGGGTTGTTTTTTTTTTAAGAAAGAGTAACTGAAAATTGGATGAAATCCATTAATACCCCTCACGTGAATTTAAGGATATATTTCTTCTAATGCTCCAAGAAGTGGCTTCACAACAACTTTGTAAATACTGATGTAAGTTAATCACAAGAAAAGTAGAAAGATTCAGTAGATCTCTAATTCATTTAGTAACACTATCTCGGAAACTTCTGAAATGATAAACCATGAATTCGAGCAATTCTTAGTTTGTTATACTAACGTGCTTCGTGTAACACCTACCCTTTTGTTATATGTGAGCATCAATAGTATCCAGCTGGTCCTATCTCAAAAGTTGATTGACAACAAATGGACCTTGTTCGTGTTTGTATAATCACCACACTTTTATCTTAACACAAAGTACAGCATATATCAATTTTAATCGTGGGCGGATAAGCAGAGCGTGTTGTATTACATTTAAACGATATACTTCATTAACTCATTTCTAACCCCCTTCCCCCTCCCGACCATTCACCAAAGTTTTGAGTCTTAAAATTTGAATCTTTGGTTTGGTGTGTTATGGTGGGGGGACCATTGATTCCCTGTCTGTCTAACCCCCTAAGTTACAGCATTCAGTGCTCGTTTTCTTCTTCTTGTTTTCAACTTTTGCTCCTAAAGTTGTCGAGTCCTGGTATGAAACAGTTTAGGCAGTTACAACATTTAACACATTGAAATATCTCATTAATGATTTGCCGTACAAAATCTACCTAGTCCAACTAAAAGGTACTAGACGCTCTTCTTTCACGCGTCTGACCTCACTAACCATGTGCAATTTGTATCTTCGCTACAGTCTCTTCTACCCCTCTTTTCACCATAAATTACTAAACGTTTTTCACATGGACACACGTCTATGTTAGTCGTCCGTTTTTGTTGACAACACGGAGTTCTTAATACCCTGATGACCATGATTAAGTGTCATCCTTACTATCTTGTTTACATTGCTTTTGAATGATTGATATTAGCCATCCCTACATTTACTTTCTTTTTTGAAAAGTTTTTTCCTTACTTGGTATACTTCTAATCAATAAATTCGTGAAAAAAAACAAAAACAGTTACCATATTTTCCCGATAAATTCTAGGTATTTGTGTCCAAGGATTCTACATGTTTTTCTCTGTAATTTAATGAAAGTGATGTAATTCAGTGGATATCACACAGAATGCTACTTGAAGGTTTGTGTACTTAATTAGCTCCAATGTGCTACAACAAAGTGTGATTTATCTAAACATTTAATCATCACTAGAACACAACAGAAGCACGCTAATCCCAATACAGTTAAAAACCGAGAGACTGAAAGCAGTTGATTAAAACAGTTTCAAATAATTTACAACAAGCCTATTTTATAGACAGACAGACGAACAGATAAAATACAAAAAAAATTGTAATGGAACGATCAAGAATAATACTATAAAAAGTAAAATTACGAGTTTTTGTTTTGTTTTTTTTTAGACTTGTAGAATCAATCAGTAACATATGATAGAAAAAGCGAAGGACGGTAACAAACCAACAAACAAAACTGCAAGACGACAATTCGAGTTAAATAACTACCTGCTTTAAGAACCTTTAACGAGGTTGAACTATTTGCGAAGAGTTTGGAGGAGAATGATTTCATTTGACAGAACAGAATAGCTTTGAAACAAAAAACCGACAGCTAATCAACAATCCGTTGAAATCAATTTAAATTATCTACCACGCTTTGCCTCAAGCGTCTGTTTTTCGGCGATCATTTTCATCATAGAGGTTTGAGTTAAGGCTGTTAAAAATATCATATAAAAAGCTAAACATTTCAAAATCGAGTTTAATCTGTTTTCAAGCAAGTTAAAAGATAAGCTTGACATTTTTGGAAATGAACTCTTAAGTGTTCTATTAATGATAAAAGTAGAAAGTTTTTCGTGGACTGCATTTATCTTTTCCATGTTTAAATTCCAAATAATCTTATTAGGATCAGTTTACAAAGCAATAATAAACTTATTGAAATAGTTTTATATCGTTCTAATCGCTTTATCTGTAGCATTTGGGTTCAAAGTAACGACCACGAAATCATCAGCATCATAGTTCAGATACATCGTAACTAATATCATGATTCAGGTACATCGTCACTAGTATCATGGTTCAGATACATCGTAACTAATATCATGATTCAGGTACATCGTCACTAGTATCATGGTTCAGATACATCGTACTAGTATCATGGTTCAGATACATCGTCACTAGTATCATGTTATAGGATTTTTATTCATTTCCATTGAACCAATTGTCACCAAAGTTAGGATGTACCTTTAGCCCCACGCCCCTTTGAGGAGCAAGAAGTGCATTGAACATTTATGTCAGCTAGTATATAAGATTAAGATTATGATTATTTATCTTTTCTGGCTTCACATTTGAGTGTCTGTGTAGATTTTACTTTCTTACTTCCATCAATTAGCTCAAACCGAACCATGTAAAAAAAAAGTTAAAATATATGCTACCACATTTAAATATAATACATTTAAGAAAATGACACAATAAAAGTTACTCAACTTCAGCTTAATTAAAATTTGAATTCAAGGAATCTTTCAAACAACAAAAATTACCTACATTATATACTTACTGCATGATTATGCATCTTGGATTCATTTGATTTTTTATCTTCACTATCTGTCTCGTGTCTGTCCAGAAATGTTTGCAGCTGCTCAAAAACATTGCTATAGTTTGTTCGGATACTCCACACGTGTACCAAGGAACCACTGTAGCTTGGACTTAAGTGGATTCATTGTTCAAATGATAAGGTAAGACCCAATCCAACCAGAGCTGAGTGATTGGTGTACATCTTGAGGATATCATACCCGTGCCTAATACCAACAGTTGAACTGTCATCCCCTCATTTTTGTACTCATTCTCTTGTTCTTCAGCAGCTTGAGCCCTCACCCCCTCCAGTTTCTTAAATATTTTTTTAAATGAGAATATGAATTAAACAATATTAATTGTTAGAAACTTTGAATTCAAATAACCCATAGAATATTTTTAAGAATTATAGACATATCTAAGTTTATGGTTATCTAATTCTATGATCTTAAGTAAGTGTACCTAATGTTTAGAATTTAACCCCCCTCCCATCTCCCCACACACACTTAAATTTTATATCTACACCATTGCTAATCTAAATATTTTTCTGGTCTAGGGTGATCCACTATTCAGCTAGTGCTTCTATAACAGTCTGAACAATAATAGTAGTGACGATGTACCTGAACAATAACACTAGTGACGATGTATCTGTACCATGATACTAGTGACGATGTATCTGAACCATGATACTAGTGACGATGTACCTGAATCATGATACTAGTAACGATGTACCTGAATCATTAAATACTTAACCACAACAAGAAGAAGAAGAATGGTTGAGTCTAGGTTTTTATATAAAATTAAATACTTAACCACAACAACAAGAAGAATGGTTGAGTCTAAATTTTTATATAACATTAAATACTTAACCACAACAAGAAGAAGAATGGTTGAGCCTATGTTTTTATATAACATTAAATAATTGAACACAACAACAAGAAGAATGGTTGAGCCTAGGTTTTTATATAATACTAAATAGTTAACCACAATAAGAAGAAGAATGGTTCAGCCCTTACTCATTGCTGCACATAATTAATCAGGGCCCACATATATATATGACTTCCCCACACGTTGGTTAGATTAAAATTAATGAACCACTGAACCAATTCCCAGTGTGCTCCTGAAGAAGAAACGTCCACCTTTCGAAAGCACTCGAGTTGTTGTGGTTAATCTATTTAATGTTATATAAAAATCTAGATTCAACCATTCTTCTTCTTGTTGTGGTTAAGTATTTAATGTTATATAAAATCTAGACTCAACCATTCTTCTTGTTGTTGTGGTTAAGTATTTAATGTTATATAAAAACCTAGGCTCAACCATTCTTCTTCTTGTTGTGGTTAAGTATTTAATGTTATATAAAAACCTAGGCTCAACCATTCTTCTTGTTGTTGTGGTTAACTATTTAATGTTATATAAAAACTAGACTCAACCATTCTTCTTCTTGTTGTGGTTAAGTATTTAATGTTATATAAAAATCTAGACTCAACCATTCTTCTTCTTGTTGTGGTTAAGTATTTAATGTTATATAAAAATCTAGACTCAACCATTCTTCTTCTTGTTGTGGTTAAGTATTTAATGTTAT
>NW_013666294.1:18574-30454 GCF_000517525.1 Limulus polyphemus
TGAAATATCCACGGTGCGTAAAGTTGACCAACAGAATAACATTAACAGTGTTCCACTAACAATCACCATTTGTCATCTACACCTGAAATATCCACGGTGCGTAAAGTTGACCAACAGAATAACGTTAACAGTGTCGCACTAAGAATCACCGTTTGTCATCTACACCTGAAATATCCACGGTGCGTAAAGTTGACCAACAGAATAACGTTAACAGTGTTCCACTAACAATCACTGTTTGTCATCTACACCTGAAATATCCACGGTGCGTAAAGTTGACCAACAAAAGACAACTGTAAAACATTAACAGTGTTCCACTAACAATCACCTCTTGTGTTCAAGTATAAAGTTCTCATGGCTGGTGAGGTTTATCGACAGAAGACAACTGTAAAACATTAACAGTGTTCCACTAACAATCACCTCTTGTGGTCAAGTATAACGTTCTCATGGCTGGTGAGGTTTATCGACAGAATACATCTAACATCAATGGTATATAGGATTTTGTTAACTCATCTTAGGTAATTTTTTATTCTATTTTTATTATCAGTTTTATTAATACTTTTAAAATTGTTAAAATGCTTTCATACAACATCATTTAAAGTCAGCCGTTTATGTTTCAGTAGTACTTTGTATTCTAGGATTACTTAATTTTATTACAATTAAAATCATCTGCGTGAATATCTTTTTTTTGTACACTTTATTGTAATTATTAGTTTAGAATGTCACCCTGTTAATTTTTTTCCGTCCTCAGTTATTATAATGTATATTTCTACCTTCTCTCCAAACCTTTGTTATAAAATTAGTTGTATTTTTGTATATTATGACGGAATTAAATTTTTAATTTATTCTAATTCTTGAGGCTTAATACCCGTGATGAATGAGGGGAGCGTTCTGCCCGAAACGTTGGGGTATTAAACAGTATGTGTTTCCAATTGGTTTGTTTGTTTGTTATGGATTTCGCGCAAACCTACACGAGGGCTATCTGCACTAGTCGTCCCTAATTTAGCAGTGTAAGACTAGAGGGAAGGCAACTAGTCATCACCACCCACCGCCAACTCTTGGGTTACTCTTTTACCAACGAATAGTGTGATTGACCGTCACATTATAACGCCCCCCCACGGCTGAAAAGGCGAGCATATTTGGTGTGACGGGGATTCGAACCCGCAGATTGCGAGTCGAGTACCCTAACCACCTGGCCATGCCGGGCCGTTTCCAATTGGTGTTAATATAATGACGTAATTTTTTCTATGTCATTTTCTACCACAGCACCTTTTCGAATTTCACTTTACTCGGTGGTTAAATCGGGATTTTGAAAGTGATGGAACTCCATTTTCCGATCCACTTTGTAGTAACAATGTAGTACAACAGAGGACGTACATTCTCTAAGAACATGCCCCCATGTTAAACGGTGCCGTCCTCTACATTATTTATTTACATGCATCACCACAAATACTTTATAATTACAGTAAAAAAAGTAAATAATTCAGTTTATTTTAGAGAAGACCAAGAACGCTAATGGCTTGAATCTTCAAGACGTTTCGGAAAGTTCCTCACAGATTTAAACCCTGATTTTATTGTGTTTCCTCTTAACATTAAGAATGTGGAATAAACTGTGATCTAATAAAAATAAATCATGTTAGCTGTTTGCTTTTAAAACAGAACAGTGTAATTTCACTTTTGAAATTGTGAATGCCTAGCGCGAACACAATGGTGTTGTACAACAACGCTAAATCTACGTATAACTACTGAATGGGTTGTAAAATTCAATTATAAGTTAGTTAATATACAATATACAGCCTAGAAATCCCTAAACACGTCACAAAAGTATGTTTAACTTTACCTGTTAGTTTTATGACAGCAAAACATTTGGTTAGCTATATTGAAGTACAACACAAAAAATTCTAAATTGTATTTTCTTTTCGTGAATTCAAAGCTAAAAATTTTTGTTTAAAGACATTTCAATGTTTATCTGTGTATTAAATTCATTAATTTACGTTCACTTGCTTACGCAAGAAACACGTTTCATAGAAACTCAACAGTTTATTATAGTTCATGTTTAATTTACAATGATAATCATGCTTCTCGTAAAACAATGTTAGACATAGTTTCCTTGAACAAGTGTCATTAATGTAACCTCATCATACTTACCAAGACCTATTAAAGTGTCATTAACTTGGCCTAGAACACATAACATTTGCCCTACAAAGAGTTGGTGATTTGATCTATAACACACAACATTTTACCGACCAAGAGTTACTGATTTGGGCCAGAACACATAACATTTTCCCATCCAAGAGTTATTGATTTGACATAGAACACATAACACTTTCCCTATCAAGAGTTGGTGATTTGGGCCAGAACACATAACATTTTACCGACCAAGAGTTACTGATTTGGACCAGATCATATAACATTTTCCCATCCAAGAGTTGGTGATTTGACCTAGAACACATAACACTTTCCCTATCTAGAGTTAGTGATTTGATCTAGATCACATAATTTTCCGACCAAGAGTTACTGATCTCGCCTAAGATACATAACACTTTTCCGACCAAGAGTTATTGTTTTGGTTTAGAACACATAACATTTTTCATACCATAAGTTGCTGATTTGGCCTAGAAAACAGTATTTTCCCAACCAAGAGTTACTGATTAGGCTTTCTAGAACATAATATTTTCCCAACCAAGAGTTATTCATTTGGCCCGGAACTATTAACACTTTTAATACCAAGAGTTACTGATTAGGCTTCCTAGAACATTGGACGAATGTGTTGTTTTTTAATATTTTTTGTAAAATAACAATTGTAATATTACTCAACACAGCATTTATTTGTATGTAGAAGAAAATCGTCTTATTGCAATTAAGGCATTTTATGTATCTTTCTGTAAAGTGAAGCCTTTTTATGAGAAACGTTTTATAAATCACAACAAATACTGCAGTGTTTTCAGAGAGGAATGGTTAAGTATTCACAGGTTTTGAACTGAAGTCAACTAGTTGCTGATTTTACAATAAATAGTAAATAGACCTGGTTTGGGAGAATGTATGCCTTAGACCAAATCAGTAACTCTTGGTATATAGAATGTTATTAGTACTGGGCCAAATCAGTACCTCTTGGTCGGGAAAATATTGTGTTCTAGGCTAAATCAGTAAATCTCGGTTAGGACAATGTTGTATGTTTTAGACCAAATCTGCAATTCTTGGATAGGAAAATATTGTGTTGTAGGAAGCCTAATCAGTAACTCTTGGTATGAAAAGTGTTATTAGTTCCGGGCCAAATCATTAACTCTTGGCTAAGAAAATATTGTGTTCTAGGAAGCCTAATCAGTAACTCTTGGTATTAAAAGTGTTAATAGTTCCGGGCCAAATGAATAACTCTTGGTTGGGAAAATATTAGGAACCGAAGAAGCTTTTTTTATTTAACATTGGTCAATTTGTTCTAACTGAATAATGTTTACTATGTTAACTTAGGCCAAGTTCGTTGTTGCTCAATGTGAAACTATATAAAGAGTATATTTTTAAAAGTCCTAGGAAATACACATTTCACTGTAAACAAATTATATTTAAACTTTGTAAGAATATATAGTGTTGGTATTGTTCTCAAGACCAAGTAGTTTATGTTTTCTAGTTTTATAGATCCGCATCAGTTTATGTGCATATAAGTTTGAAGATAATTCTGGGAAACAATGCGAGTACACAGTGAGAGAAAAAACTGTTGTATCGATGTTATGTATTTCTTTATGTGAACTGAAAATAAATTATTATTCTAAAATCTCCTTTTCTAAAAAAGAAAGTTTTACTTTGTGGTACAAGTCAAAGAAATCCTGAAAACTGTAACACCTTCTAGACTGCCAAACTCAACGAAACTATGCTTTAAAGGACTTTTTGGCAAAACTTATTAAAAGTGTTATCAATTCTTGTGGCCAGAAATTCATGAAAAACTATCTGTACCACTGTTTTTAACACTTTTTGTATGATACAAAATTAACTCGACGTTGATTTAATAAACCTTCATCCAAACCTTCTCTCCCGTTACATGGTGATTGTTATAACGTGTAGGAAGATTTTGAACCACCCATCACCTTTGGGGAGGGCGTAACGAGAAGGGTGCCAGCGTTTCTTATAACGTGTAGGAAGATTTTGAACCACCCATCACCTTTGCGAGGGCGTAACGAGAAGGGTGCCAGCGTTTCTTATAACGTGTGCAAAAATTTTGAACCACCCATCACCTTTGCGAGGGCGTAACGAGAAGGATGCCAGCGTTTCTTATAACGTGTAGGAAAACTTTGAACCACCCATCACCTTTGCGGAAGGCGTAACGAGAAGGGTGCCATTTCGTACAGAGCGTGGCTCCTCACTAAAGTTGATGATAGACTCAATTAGGCAATCAAAGATAAGGCTTTAGTTCATCACACATTGTTTCACTAACCTAAGCCTTCTAGTAACTTCTGTGAGACGCAACAATGGTTCCTAATATATTTCTGATGTCTACAACTGTTTTCGAATGTTCAAGAGCAACGTTTTATTTGTTTTCTTTCCTGTCAGTGTAGGAAGCAAATTAAAAGCGAGGAGGGGATGTTTATTTGACCGAGCGAATATGCACCACGGGCGCACCCAATACCGTGGTTCAGGGTTCGCCTTATGGCCCTGAAAGTTCTTGGGTTCTGGGTTATATTATATGCATTCTCTTGCATTTCCTCAGAGTAATCTTCCTAATTTTGATGCATTTTTACTGGAACAGATTGAAAAGTTGGGAAAAAGGCGGGCAGGCTTCCTGCACCACTATAAGTTCAGGACAATAACTTTCATTCGCTGTGTATGTATGAACAGATGCAACTATTAAACATGACTTGAAGGGGAGGCCTCTCGATAAGCTGTATAAAAGTCAAAAAACACTGGTTTCTTGTTCTTACGTCTTATAATTCCGGCGTATTTTTTAAATCTTAAATATCCAACTTATAAATCGTAAAGACCAAGCATTATTTTAAAATGATATGTAGTACTAAAATGAAATACATATATATATATAAAGTGTCATCCGGGTTTTGAAACAAGAATTAAGAGCTCGACTATAAATATATATATCATTTGTCCTCTAAAATATTTAAAAAACACACCTACAACTTTATAACTGACTATTTCTATATTTTAGAAACACATATGTATACTTACAACTGTCCGTTTTTCTATTTCCAGAACCCATATGTATACTTACAACTGTCCGTTTTTCTATTTTCAGAACCCATATGTATACTTACAACTGTCCGTTTTTCTATTTTCAGAACCCATATGTATACTTAAACTGTTTGTTTTTCGATTTTAAAAGCTTGCGTGTACACGGTAGTATATCATATTGCTTGAAATCATATTTTGAATGTGTTTTCTTGTAGCAAAGCGACATCGGGCTATCTGCTGTGTCCACCGAGGGAAATCGAACCCCTGATTTTAGCGTTGTAAATCCGAAGACTTACCGCTGTCCCACCGGAGGACAAATAATATTTTCTTGAAACAGTTTGAAAAAAATAAATCATTAATAAACTAACAGTGTTTATGTATTTACTTTAGAATACTTATTTTGAATCAAATCGGTTTCTCGAGTCTTATGGACAAAATTACCTTAATAATAATATTACTTCCCCACAAAACCATATACTGATAGGTTAGTTAAGGCCCATTTTCGTATATAACTGTGCCATATATTAAGTACTCACTAGGTCATGGTTTAGGTTCCGTTATCTAGTACGGGCAACATGGTGATCTATTGCACAACTATGTCACATGTCATTGTATGGATCAACGGTATTTTTATGTAGCTTATAACACATTTTTATTCCTTCCTCATTTTATAGAAATATTTCATTTCATCTATCCATACAATTTATCTACATTTGCAATCTTGATTATTCGATACTCTGTCTCAAGCAAAATCAGTGCACGCGAGTTTACTTACTGTGAAATAAATGTAGAAATACGAAAACCAGACTTTATTTGATCGTAGTTTGATCCAAACTCACGTGCATTGATTTTCCTTGAAATAACTGATAATGATAGAGATGTATAGGTTCTTTCATTAACAGTTTTATTTCACCTGTACATTAATTTGAATGTTTTGTTTGTTTATGTTTGTACATAATATTACTTAGGTACATAGATTCAACTTTGATATACCCAATAATCGCTGACATTTGAATTTAACATTTTTGTGAAGTTCTTTGGTGAAAACAATAAATAAAAAAGAAGAAAGTATATAGTTTTCATAGTATTGCTAAAATCGTCAGCGTTTTTTTTGTTGTTGTTGTTGTTGTTGTAAGCTTTTTAAATATACAGTATAGAGACTAATATTACCTCTATAAACATTATCCAATCATATTCCAACATCGATCACTTGAAATATCTGATTATATGTGAAATCAGTCGAGAAAACAGTCTTAAGCCACAAAACTAAAGCTTTCAGAACTTTGTTACCGAATTGTATTGCTTGAAGATGTTTTATGAAGTCAGTGATGTAAATATTGCTTCAATGAGAACTGACGTGCATTATAGCGGATATATTGTTTCAATGAGAACTGACGTGCATTATAGCGGATAAAATCAGTGATATAAATATTCTGGACAAAATCAGTGGTATAGATATTGTTTCAATGAGAACTGACGTGCATTATAGCGGATAAAATCAGTGATATAAATATTGTTTCAATGGGAACTGACGTGCAATTATAGCGGACAAAATCAGTGGTATAGATATTGTTTCAATGGGAACTGACGTGCTATTATAGCGGACAAAATCAGTGGTATAGATATTGTTTCAATGGGAACTGACGAACAATTATAGCGGACAAAATCAGTGTTGTAAATATTGTTTCAGGCCCCCCAGTGGCACAGCGGTATGTCTGCGGACTTATAACGTTAGAATCCGGGTTTCGATACCCGTGGTGGACAGAGCCCAGATAGCCCATTGTGTAGCTTTGTGCTTAATTATAAACAAACAAACAAACAATATTGTTTCAGCGGGAATTGACATGCAATTATAGCCCACACAAAAATCAGTGTTGTAAATATTGTTTCAGTGGGAACTGACGTGAAATTATAGCTGACAAAAACGAATGTTTATTAAAAAAATTTTTGAAATATTTTGCTCTTGATATCTTAACGGGAAATTGAATAAAGGGACATTGAATCCTGAGAAATGCACAAGAATTTTGGATTTATTGATAGTACAGTTTTTGCTTGACATAGATTGCGTTATAAAACTACCTGTGTACAGAATGCTAGGGATGTTATCTAAAATCATATATATATATATATATATAACACTAATATAGAAAATAATCGGTTTGTTCTAACATACTGTACTCTATACTCTTTTTTTATATATATAGTTCTGATATAGTTGCGCGCCAAAACAAAATATGCTCAAGAATATAAAAAAGTAGTGATTAATAAGAAATGCGTAAAGGGTGTAGTATAGCAACTCATGTATGCATAACCATTACATAGAGATGAACTAAACAAAAACTCTTTGTTAACATCGTATAATATTGATAATTTATTCTAGTTCTTTAGAAAGAAACTTCAGAATAATGAGCCCCTTTTTAACTTTGACTATCTTACACAGGTTTCACTGTTTAGATTAGTTCTTTGAACATAATTCCGTGTGATATATCTATCGTAAACCAACGCGTAAGGTTCAAATATTCTCTGTCCTGAGTTTTAGTTACACAAACACATTTAAATGTACGTATGTTTCACCTTAAAGTCAGTTTCGGCCAAACAAGCGTGTGATATAAAATGCATACATAACCTACTGTTACTCCTGGACAATCTGGTAAGAGGACTTACGCAAACACCATAAAAGTAGTCCTACTTTGCTTCTTATGTACCATTTCACACGGGGTTATCTCTTTCATATTTTTTCTGAGGTTGAATGATCATTTAAAATCACACTGACCTGTCCATTTCCTGTGACCAGTGATCTCATAAACTTGAAGTTGCTGAAGGATGTACATTGTACAGAGATGGGTGGTAATAACATGTATCGCTGGGGGTGGACGTATTTCCTGGTGCAACAGGGGACATCGGACCGTAACCTCCGAATTGAGACATTTCATAAAGTTTCATTTCGGCTTTGTTTTCATTGGATATTATACTGTTTATGGAAAATGGATGACTGGAGGGATTGTAATGCGGATCCTGTTTCAGATTACCAGTGGTCAGTAGAGGGGTATGAAGAGAAACAATATCATTATAAGTGCGTGGGAATAGGCTAATCGGTTCCTGAGAGTGAAGGTCCATAGCAGTAGCATGCTGTTGTTGTTGGCACATTGTGACTAATGGGCTACAGCAAGAATTATCTAGTTTACAGCTTTGTCCACCATCGAGAATGTGACCATTGTAACCGTCGTTATTCGACATAGAGATCAGGTGGGTAACAGAAGTAGGAGTACTGCTAGGAGAGGGCACGTGTTGTTGGCGAGGGTGATGGTATTGCTGTTGTTGATGTTGTCTTGGAGGTGAATCGGCAGGGAAGGCAGTCGAGTTAGCTGATTTAATGCTGGGGGAGGAGGAACTGCAGTCTTGACTTTGTTGGTGGTGGTTCGACTGGCTGTCCTGAGTGGCTTTTGGTACTTTCCTGCTGAATTCTGTTTTTTCGCACTTGAATCTCTTTTGACGACGTAGATAACAGCCATTTTCGAACATGTTGCCGGAATCGGGATGGAGTGTCCAGAAACTCCCCTTGCCAGGTTTGTCTGGCGTTCGAGGAACTTTGACAAAGCAATCATTAAAACTGAGGCTGTGACGGATGGAATTCTGCCACCGCTGTTGATTCTGTCGATAGTAAGGAAACAAATCCATGATAAACTGGTAAATCTCGCTGAGTGTCAGCATCTTCGGGTGACTGTTTTGAATAGCCATAGTAATTAGCGAGATGTAAGAGTACGGGGGTTTAGCGTGCGTGTAGCTGCGTCGATATGATTTATCGGTATGACATCGCTGGATCACTGATCCACTGCCTTGGTCAGAAGTAGTGGATGAGTCCGCATGATGACCGGGGACCGAAAAATCTCGGCCCTGAGCAACGGAGTTTAGATCTGGCACAGTCCCTACACACGAATGGGTAGACATCCCATTCATACCAATGTTAAAAGAATTCATACCTGTTCCGAGTGGACAAGCTGGGGGAACCTGACTCATACAGGATCCTCCTCTTCCCATTCCCATGGCGTTGGGAGACATCATGTTAGCACCAAACCCTTGAGGAGAATAACTCATATTCATGGTAGCCATGGTGATGGAATTAGCACTGGGGTTGTTGATATTGTAGTTGTTGTTCATTGATGCAATGGGCTGCATGGAGTTCATACTACATGTTACATCCTGATAGCCTTTTTGCGATAACATCGTCATTGCGAATTAACTGATAGATACCCAAAAAATAAAAAAACAGAAAAGGTCAAAAATAAATACTTGCAAACGAAAGCTTCTTCTCCGATTAAAGGTCAAATCGTACAGCGTTCGCAAATTTTCTCATAATTCTAGTCCAGTTAACATTCGTTTGAAGATCATCTTTCCGCGTGACAGTCAAGTATTGAGCTAGTTTTCGCTTTAGATAACATGTTTTCTATAAATTAGCAGAGATAAAACTAAGCGAACACAACAACAGCCTTGTTCGTGTGACTTTACGTGGTGTGCACCGTACACTCACACAGTCACAGATAAACACTCAACGTATCGGTTCGAGGGGAGGGGGGTAGTAGCTGCCAGGTCCGATCCTCTCAGTTTATAGATTAACTGGGACTACATCTTGTCTAGCAGCTGTACTTTCCGCTTCTCATTCACCAGCGGCGCTCGAGTACCAGCCCTAAGTAAATAGCCCGAAATAAACCGTCATACCTAAAGGCCTTGGAAAGCTACGCCCAATTTATTGTTTTTCATGCAAATTTTCGTGTCAACTCTACTACTCTGTTTAAGCCACGCCCCCGTTTCTTAGAGATGTGTGAGTGACGGGTGTGACGTCAGAAAAGCGTAAGCCAATAAAGGAACAAGAGAACCGAACACACAAGTGCGTGCGCGTACGCCTGACCCGAACCACATGTACGTGCCACAAAGCGGAATGTTTCAGAGTAAGTACCGACAAGTTTTGTATGGAGACCTTTCTCTGATTGCAATATCATATCAAAATGAAGGTTTGACAAAAGAAAGCCGCACCAATGAAAAAGGCAGTATAAACTGATTTTGCCTAAGTTTTCATATGGATCGTGAAGGCAACCCTGCTCAACCCAAAAATCTATAAGACTGCGTTTAGTAACTTGGATTCGTAAACTTATAGATTTATGTGATCTTACGCTTTCCTCAGCTTGACATCTCTTTAATTCCCTCCTTTTAAGTGTTTACATACTGACAAGAAGACAAACTGCTTTGCAGATAGTCCTTAAGTTATGTCGTAAGTTGCTAAGATTCATTGTTACGACTTATTCTATGCCAACAGGTTCACTGTTAGTCTCTGATAGTGTTTTTAATAAGGACAATTTTGGAAAATGCATTGAAGAAACGTGATATCGTTAAATTAATTACATGTCAATGGTAATTTGGTAAAAAAACGTTTAATAAGGATGCTGTTTAAACTTAACTTTGTTTCCTAATAGTAGTTGAAGCATAACAACTCCTCGAGGTGATTTACCTTTAGGCAACAAAAACTGTTACGCCAGGTGGCGTAACAGTATAAGTATCTACTATGTGACATTTTAAATATCTGATTATAACCTTGTATTGATAAACCTGCTTCAATTTCAACGAAGTTTGGCGCAAGTATTACGTAAAATCGTGTATTCTTACGAATTAATTAGTTCTATGATTAAAAGATTGATACAACGCAATGGAGAAGTTGTCCAAAATGTTAAATTCTAAAATAATCACTAGGATTGTCTAAAAACTTGCATACACATATACAAACTCAACTTTAACCCTTGAATTACCGACATGTTTATATACTGTTCACTACCACCAGATGTCCACTTATTATGTCATATGTTTTTCTGTTAAAACACTTATTCTAAATAACTGACTAAAACTTAATTTCTATATAAAATACAACAGTGGAATTAATTACAATATGAATGGTATTTTTGCTTATATTGTTGTTATGGTTAATACGTTATTAGGGACCCTGTATCCAACAAGGTTGTGAACTAACAAGCTCTTTAATTTATAAATAGTTTGAAAAATATTTAAAAAGCTGACGTCATCAGTATTTATCAGAGTTAAACAATCTGCTTTTCAAGTTCATAGGGTTTAAGTTTTACGTTAGTAAAGCTTAAAATATATAAAATTGTTTTCTAGTCATGTGTATTCAAAATTGGGTTTCTATTTGGCAGAATGTGTTTTACTAGTTATTTTATAGTCTCGCAAATTTCATTAACATTAAAAGTACACACACAAACAATTAAAAAAGACTGAAAATATATAGGAGATTTATGTGTACTACCGTTGATCAGTCTTCAATGATTTATGTGTACTACCGTTGATCAGTCTTCAATGATTCATGAGCACTACCGTTGATCAGTCTTCAATGATTTATGTGTACTGCCGTTGATCAGTCTTCAATGATTTATGTGTACTACCGTTGATCAGTCTTCAATGATTTATGGGTACTACCGTTGATCAGTCTTCAATGATTTGTGTACTGCCGTTGATCAGTTTTCAATGATTTATGTGTACTGCCGTTGATCAGTTTTCAATGATTTATGTGTACTGCCGTTGATCAGTTTTCAATGATTCATGGGCACTACCGTTGATCAGTTTTCAATGATTCATGGGCACTACCGTTGATCAGTTTTCAATGATTTATGTGTACTACCGTTGATCAGTCTTCAATGATTTATGTGTATT
>NW_013666294.1:31357-51992 GCF_000517525.1 Limulus polyphemus
GAAAAGTAATTATTGAGCTATTCAGTCATGCTAAGAGCCACTCAACAATAACATACAGTAAACCTACATTTATATTCTTTAAATTACGTCACATTTTGAAATGTGAATGATAGTGTGATTAATTCCTAATAATTTACTGTAGAATATCCTGCTTGTGAAATCAAATTTGGCATCAACATTATTCATGCCTGTTCTCCCGTCATTTCAAAAGTGAATGTTGGGCTTTGCCTGCGTGCGCAGCTTTTCCAACGGGAGACAGATGAACACTCGGACAGACACCACGGTTCGCAATATATACAAGATTGCGTTCCATTGTAAATTTTATGCACATGCACAGGTTTCGAAATTAGCACACTAAACTACCAACATTTGGTCAGTCAAGTGCTGATGTAAAATTACTTTTTTCTTCTTAAATGTATAGGCTTTTAAAATCGAAAACGTTTTATACAGTTTATATATTTGTATCAGAATGCCCTTTCCCGTCGGTTTTATTGCCCCATTGTTTATCAACGTTATGTATTGTATTTTTCATAGAACTAGCAGAAGACAATGAAACGTTGAAAAATCGTAAAAACAAGGTCTAAACGATGTTTAGAGGAAAGCATAGGGCACTTCATTATGAAAATGATGTACAATATAATTATGAAAATACATTACAATGGGTACTTATAACTTATCGATTTTGCATATATATATGTATATATTAGTACGATAATATATAACAAAATTGCTGAATTAATAAATTATAATGTTTTTATGGATGTAGGCTTAGCTATTGACTTGCCGTATGATATTCGTTTTTATCAAGAGAGGGTATTCAAAATAATAATATTTAACCAACATGTCATTAAAGAAAGAAGAAACTATACTTGTTTCTATTTCTTCAGTCAGGTCTGAAACTAAAAGCTTTTAAACTTCCTCGCAGCATTTTAACACAGCTATATATATAGATTACTGGTCGTTACTCTGAACTGTAAGAATAACTACAAATACTAGAAGTAGGAGTTGTACAGAAGTTGAGTATGTTATATTAAAATTATTTCGGAGCTTCTCCTCGTTGTCATAGTCCGTGTCGTCACAACCGGCCATGCTCTAACTTACGACCTGCATCTTAACGTAGTTTCTATGGCAAAAAGTTCCATCGTAAGGATTTCATGTAAAAGGCACACCCCTCCTCCCTGATAACTTTCCATAATCCATATAGCGTACGAAAACTACGGTTTCACAACGACCATTTCTACAGGCTGATTGTGTAGAAATCCATAGGTGTGGCGACTTGAGGTATGCGACGGTTGAACGAATATGTCGTGGAACTAACTTGTCACTTTTCCAGATGGATATCCATCTTTATTATGCTACGTTCTGTTGTCTGGAATACATGGTTGGCTTTTGCTACTGGTATTTGTGTTCGTAGATTCTCACTTGTTACAAAACGCTTAATTTCATTAACCACGGCTGAGTGCGATTTGTTGTAAAACTCTATCTGGATAGTCATGGTGTCCCAAGTTGTTCCTTATTCATATGCAAGGGACATCTCTGTTTTGTAAATCAAAAATCCCGCATCTAAATACACCTTTATGATCTGAGCGTATGAATATTTTAAGTCGGAAAGGGTCCCCCAGTGGCACAGCGGTATGCCTGTGGACTTACAACGCTGGAATCCGGGTTTCGATACCCGTGGTGGGCAGAGCACAGATAGCCCATTGTGTAGCTTTGTGCTTAATTACAAACAAAGTCGGAAAGTACTATTATATACACTTCTTAAAAGCAATTCATTTTTGATGGCATGACATTTCATATAAAACGTCAAACAATATCAAAATATAGTTCTGATACATCCAATTCCACTGCAACTTTATATGGCTGTGGTGGTCCTGCGATTTGTATATTCAAATTATCTTAATATAAACTCTAATACTAAATGAATAAATAAACAAAACAACATTCAAGGTAAAAAAAAAAAGTAAAATGCTAAAATTACAAATGATTGAATTTGGATAATTTTAGGAGGCTTATTACCCGTCTTTCTGTATTAGAACTGAAAACTGCAAAAGAAATATGTAATGAAAACTTTTTGTCAAAGAAGTATATCCCACCGTATGAGTGCATTTTGACAGTAGTCCAACTTTAAGAGGGTGTATACACAAAAGTAAGAATCGGATACGTAACTCCTGATATTTAATAGGATTCAGATAGCTTTGGATCGAATAGTAGATGAGGCCATAGATATTAATAAATATTCAAAATCATGTTAATAAAACGTATTCAACTGTCAGTATGGTAGGTTGACTGTGCGTATTATTCGTTTATGTGGTCGAAGAAGGTTTCTTTTATGATTGTTTTATGAGTTATGTGGACGAAGAAGGCTTTTTTTTATTATTGTTTTATGAGTTATGTGTCTTGCTAATCAGCAATTTGTTATCTTATTCTACTTTCAATGTGAATTGTATCGGTGGATGTTAATTTTTTTTCTCTACATTAGCTACTGGGCTGGACCTAGTTTTTGTGAAATGGCCAACTTCTACTATAGCTTGAAGCTTGGTGGTACTTTCCTCTTTGTCCATAATTATAATAGCACTACTTTTGTCAGCTGGAGAATTCTTATGGTGTTATCATTTTGTTGTGTGTTATGGGGAAGTTTAGTATACTGTTTTTGTATATTTCCATGCATATGGACGTGAACTTGATTCTTTGTTTTTATATGTACAGACATCAAAGCCGATAGCCCACTGTGGCTTTGCTCTAAAACATCCAAAAACACTGAACGTAAAGGTAGTATCATGTTTGTGAAGGTTTATTGTGTAGCATCAGCTATACTATTTTTTATTTGACATGTCAGAATTACTAGTGCATGTTAAATCTGGTAGATGGTGTACATCTTCACCGCTAAATGGGGGAGGTCCTACATAAATTACCCCCCCCCCCAAAAAAAAAGTTAAAAGTGAAGCACTTTGTGGTTAAATCGTTATTCAACTAAATAGACAAAATAGCTCAAATTAAAGCATCTTTTAAGTTATTGGAACTTATAGGAACACATTTAACGAATCAATTTCACCAGGTTCATTGATTAACCCCAAATCGTCAATTAATATCTCTCTGGCTATGTGTTAGGCTGGGGGGAAAAATCAAGCTTTATGACATCGCTTTGTGTGCTAACCGTAAACGGCAAGGTTCCACAGGTACCTTACGGAACTTGTTGGTCAATCAGTGACCTCTATAGTTTCTCGTTCAAGGTAGCCTATTATCCTAAACCAGGACAACGTCCTGTCCGACACCACAAACGAAATATTGTTCAACTGGATTCAATATCGCTATCGAGTACTAAATGCAATCCACAGAAGCATAATCAAATATGTAAGTCTGTTCATATTTTCATTTCCTCATACGATAACTGACGTGTCACTAAGATGGTGATTCTATCAGCGAACTTGCACGCCCTTTCAGCTGCGAGTGCGTTATATTATGACAATCAATCCCACTTTCATTGGTAAAAGAGTAAACCATGTGGCGGTGGGTGGTGTTAAATAGCTGCCTTCCCTCTAACCCATCACTTCTAATTTTGTAACGGCTAGCGCAGATAGCCCTTGCGTAACTTTGCGCGAAATTCCAAATACAAACTAACTTAACTAAAATGATCATATCCAACGATACTGCAATTAGTAAATCGTTCACTTTTGGTCTTCCAAATACAAACCTGTTGATCTTTGGTACAAATATAACTTGACTCATTTGTGGTTTTGTTTAAGTTTCACCCAAAGCTACACGAGGGCTGTCTGCGCTAACCTTCCCTAACTGAGCAGTGAAAGACCAGGGGGAAGGTAGCTAGTCATCACCACCAACTATTGGGCTACTCTTTTACCAACGAATAACAGGATTGACTGTCACAGTATAACGCCCACACGGCTTAAAGGGCGAGCATGTTTGACGTGACAGGGATTCGAACCCGCGACCCAGAGATTGCGAGTCGAGCGCTCTAACCATCAGGTCGTCAAGATTGAAGAGCCCATCAAACCTGAGGTAGAAATGGAATAAAATGTGTCGAAACAGTCATGCGCACATAACTGCCGGTTTTTGAAAGTTCTTCCGGGTGTAATTTTCAAGACTGTACGTGGATGTTTGCCACTTTGATTATTTTAGTATTTTATCATAAAAGTTACATAGCTTTGGAAACAAGTCTGAAATATCAGGTAAAATAAATGATCGTGCACATATATGTGTCAATACTGGAAAATATTTATTAATGTACAACAAAAGCTTATATTCTGAATAGACAGTCATTCAAAAACTACTGCTTGTTACCAGGAAAAAAGGACAATAATTTATCAGACCACGTAGGAATTGTCGGCGCCAATAGGATCAGAAGTTAATCATAGTTGAAGATAAGGTGACAATGATAGACGTGTTTTAGACGTCCGTGTAAGGTTAATAGAAATATTATGAAATCTTCTGTCCTGTGCAGATGACAATAGCCGGAAGGTATTTGAACTTTGTAATGAAATGCTTCAAACATGAACAAACAATCTATTGTAGTGAAACACGTAAAAATAACTGCACGATAAATTGAGAATTGCAATTTTGACATATGTTAAGCCTTATTACATCTGCTGATACAAAAGGGCTGGATATTAAGTTATATTGGTGAAGAAGTTTGTCTTGGATTTTTTGTGTTTTTACACTCAACCCTTTACTTCTTCACTAGTATATTAAAAGGAGGCCGCATATCTTTACGGTTAGAAATTATGTTTCTCGTCTTTTAGTCTTGTTGTTGTAAAATAATGGAAAAAGGAACGAATACTGACGTAGATATTACGTACGGAAAGGCAGTGTTAGGCTTAGGCCGTTCCTTAGGTTGTAAAATAATGAAAAAGGAACGAATACTGACGTACATATTGAAAAGGCAGTGTTAGGCTTAGGCCGTTCCTTAGGTTGTAAAATAATGAAAAAGGAACGAATACTGACGTACATATTGAAAAGGCAGTGTTAGGCTTAAGCCGTTCTCTAAGTTGCAAAATTCCTTCCTTACTTTTCTAACAAAACCTCAAGATGCTTTTCGAAGGTTCCTTTAATGTGTGCTGCCTACCCCCCCCCCTCCCCCAAATAAAAAGCAGAGGTTCTTCGGTATCCAATTAAAATAAAATGTGCAGATCTCGTTTTCACTTGGCATACTGGTGTTCTTTTATTGTACTACAGTCTATTTGTTGCTGGTCACTTTGGCATATAATACATGTACATACACAATTTTTTCCACATTACATTTTACATTATTATTGTTGAGGAGCTTCATAAGCAAAGAATTGGTCATCGTATCGTCGTTTTCTTTGTGATACAATTGATTGGTGTTATATAGATTAAGGCTCAAGAAAAAGAAGACACTACCGTGTTCTAGGATTAACATCATCAAGGGATGAGCTGGTTTACACTGTCGTGCTGAACATTTGCTAGGATTAACACCATCAAGGGATGAGTTGGTTCTTTTCACGTCGCCAGTAACCAGTGGTGTAAATATACCCTCTGCAATTGCGGGGGAAGGGCGAGATAAAGGGGGCCCGAATCAGCCAGATTTCGTAACTACAATTATAGAAATAAATGTAGGAAGCCCAATTACTTCTTATGCGGGGGGGGGGGTCTTTTATAGTCATGTCATTGCCGATTCGTCTAAAAATAAGGGTAAAAATCATGTTTTAACCATTCATTCACATGAAGAAAAATAAGAAGTCTTAAGTGTATATTTTTGGTGTGAGCTTTGACCATAGTACATCATATAATAATATGACAGACTACTTGGAAAGATTCGCTGAAGGTTAAACTTGATGTACCCATTCCACATTTGCTTGTGTGCGAAACTGTTAATAGTGCTTCAAAGACTGAATGGATAACTAATCTTCCTGCTCCAGAGGGCTCGATGAAGTCGATGGAAATCATCGTTCCTACTGCAGTAACAATATGGCACAACACATTGTGTTCTTTCCAGGAATAATCAAAAGAACCACAGGAAAGTCACTTACTAATACTTAAACGATTTTAGTGATAATGGACAAGTCAATATATGACAAGATTATTCAGTAATTCAGTCCTTCCAGTATATATATTACATAGATCGTCATTTTCACGTGAGATACTTAGTCACTTGCTCCCTAACAGCTAAACTAATGTTTATGTTTGTATAGTGTAGAACCCTGAATCAATGACAAGTTGGTGTAATACATAAATAAATACATTATATAATCATGGAAATACAAAATACATTTAGGAGTTACAATAAATAGAGGCCTTGTTGTTAGGGCTTCGAATCCCTGACGTCAAACATGCTCTCCCTTTCGCCTGTGGTGGTGTTATATTGTGACGGTCAATCACACTATTCGTTGTTAAAAGGAGTAGCCTAAGAACTGGAGGTGAGTGGTGTTGACTAGCTGCCTGCCTTCTAGTCTATCACTTCTAGGAAAGCATTTGTGTAGCTTTCCGCGAAATTCTGAAACAATTTTTTTTTATGATTACGACGTATAAACAGTTAGGTCCAACCTGTAAACACGTGGTTGAGTGCACCATATTGAATATATACTCTCCGCATGAAACAAAGTCTAACTCAATGACTGTATATTTATTTTAAAATAGTCAAATTAATTCTGATGACTCCATACGTGTTAACACACAGACAAGACTAACTCTTGTCAATTTGTATGTGTAAGCAAATAATCAAATTTTGAATGATGCATCTGTGCAAACAACTTTTCATTTCCAACCTTATTAGTCTCAAGTGTCGCCTGATGATCATATGTTTGTAAAGAAATTGTCTAGTTAAGTATACAGTAGGCTGAGTGCGTCATATTAAATTAATTTTGAAGTTTAAAAATATCGATACATTCTGTGTCGCAACATCCGGTCATGATCTATCCAACAATCACGACAACAGTCCTGCAGTAATTTCCATTACAAAAAGCCTTTTCCATAAGGTTGTCATGTCCAAAGAACACCCCTCCTTCCTGTGATTTCAATAATCCATCTAGTGTACGAGTACAGTGGTTTCCCAACACCTGTTTAAACAGTCAGATCACACAAAAATCCACAGGTGTTTCATTGAGCAACTTGCCCAATATGTCTTTATATGAAATAGCATAAATATTCGTTTCATTCTCCTACTCTTTCAAGTATGAGATGGTTGAGCAAATATGTCACGAAAACAACTTGTGCACACGACTTGTCACAACTGACTTTTTTGTTCATGGTTCACCTGTTATAAGATGCTGCAATTTGCTTACCACATTTGAGGTACTTGTGCACACGACTTGTCACAATTGACTTTTTTGTTCATGGTTCACCTGTTACAAGATGCTGCAATTTGCTTACCACATTTGAGGTACCTGTTGAAGGTTTCTTCCTGGATGATTCTGGTTCCCCAAACTGATCCATATTCCTTTGGTTTCCAGTGCTATTGAGCATAAGAGGTATTCCTGTCTTTGAAATTCTAAATCCTCAATATGAACACATTTTTACAATCAGAGTGTATCAATATTTTATTCCACATAGAACTGTTACATATCAATTTTCAGTAATGTCATACTGCCTACGAAATGCCAGTGTCAAAATTTAGTTTTGATACATGTTGCTCCACTGCAACTTCATATTGACTGTGGTTTTCAGGTGACTTGCTGATGTGCACGTTCAAAGTCGTTTGAATATAACATACTAAACCCTCTGTACATACACTTTTGAAATTGTAGTTTGGACAATTAGAATTGCCATCTCATAGCAATAGAATAACCTAATCAATTTATTAGATTGCACTCCCATGTGACTCAGCTTATACCACTAGAATTCACGTTTGACCCCTGGTGTGGGCAAACTTCAATCTGAAATTAACCTATGAATGCTTCGATACTGAACATATGGTATACACTTCAGAGTTCAAATTAATTCAGAGTTTATGATCACAGTAAAATGCTTTTATAGTATTAGGGTAAAGTGAATTTCCATAAAATCCTACTTTTACATATCACCAATTCATACATCCCCTTAACATGTTGGTTTTAATCAAAGATGGTAACTGTGTTTTCTGACTGTATTTTCAAGTATTACTCTTATTATTATTTTCAATGTTTTACAGAGTTCATGTCTTTTCACTTTAAATACTTAGTTTTAATCTATTGTACACATCCATGGTTGTTACATTAAATTGAATGTTTATCGTGGTATTTTTAACGTTCTACGACATTTTACTGCCAACAAAGGGATGCAGCAATTAATTATTTCATTTTAAGATTTACTGCATGTATAGAAGTCATATTATCGGGATATTGTAAAAGCAACCATTATCAAAAAAAACCTTGAGCACGAAAGTTAATTTTCTATATAGTGACAGCCTTTCTTCTCAGCAAGCTATTCAATTATTCAATTTTATTTTTAATCATGTTTATTGCAATATTTTATTAGTTCACTGTAATTTTTGAGAATAAAGTAATTCACTGTGATAGGAAATGTTTTGTTTTACGAAAATAATTTCATTATACCATTTTTAACTTTGTTTACTTCTATTTGTCAGTAGTTCCTTCTCATACTTTAAAGTAGGTTAATTCAAAGTATTTTAAGTTTGTACATATATATTAAATTTAAGAGGTCAGGTCCTTTTCTTTTTTGGTCATTAAAGTTTAAAGATGATGATAAAAACAAGTTTTATTACATTTTGATTTCCAAGTATAAGTGTTCAAATATGTTTCTTACATAAAAAAAAATGTCAATAATACACCTTACAGTCATTTTAGTTCAGAAGGAACATGAATACAACAGTGCAACAAAAGTCAGCCATGTTCATAGAAAAATGACTGTTGGTGCATTCAGCAAACAAGCCACTCCACTCTGCTTCATTAGAAATAATTAATCAAAAAATGCAATACCACCCAAGGCTCCTGTTTAGTTCTATATCAAACAACTTTTATTATTTAGGTAAACAAAAAGAATCTATTCCTTAAATATATTGGTACCATACAGCATATATTGTTACACTGATCTGAAAACATTGTAATATTTTTACAAGAAGTGGAACAAAAAGTTTACTGCCACAAGTATAGTTCTCAAGTGTTGGTGAAAAAAACACCTTCCATTACAGTAGCTTGAAATCTGAATGCATTTTGTGTGTGTGTGAAAACTTTTCAGTAACTAATGTTGTAGATGAATATTTATATGAAGTTAGATATCCATTTACTGTCAACAGTGTTTGTTCTGTTAGAAAATGCAAATTTTACCAGAGGGGCTAAAGGTAAAAAAAAGAAATCTAAACATTAGGCATACAGTCTGTTTGGGCAAGGTCTGAGGCATAATATATTACTATTACAAAAGTGTAAAAACTAAAGTCTGAATTATGCAGCTGTAGGCAGAGGCAGCCTGTATGGATATAATATGGGTTTATGAACAAAAATGTCATGAGTATATTATCAAATGCACGAATGTGTAAAATGTTGAAACAGTAGATTCTGAGGATAGACAGTTGAAGTAAATGAGCAGATATGAGACTGAGGAAAACATTGTTTGTTTATAAGGAATGTCTTGAGATGAACCCCTGTCATTTTACAACTCCCTCTGGAGTTACTGACAGTAACACATTTCACAAGTTCCTCTGGAGTTTATTGTCTGTAACATATTTCACAAGTTCTTTTGGGGTTACTTACCATAACACATTTCACAAGTTCTTCTGGGGTTACTTACCATAACATATTTCACACGTTCTTCTGGAATTACAGACTAACATATTTCACAAGTTCTTCTGAAGTTACTGACCATAACATAAGCATCTGGTGGGAAGCAGTGAGGAAGTTCTTAAGTTCTTCCATGACTTGTGCCATAGAAATGAAAGTTTTCTTAGCTCATATAACATAGTAAAATCAAACTCTATAGGAGGTCAATTAAGATGAGATTCAACAAAACTTGTCACTAACAGTTTGTAGAATCTATAAAAATATGAGTAGTTAGGGGTATTCCATACAAAAATCTAAGGCTGTTACAAAATCTTAACATACTGTAGGGCAATGGTATGGGCTCAGACAGTTGATATTGAATTTCAAGAATATTCTGCAGTGAAAAGTACAGTTAGTATATAATGGAAAAATGTTTTGTGTGTAAGTTATGTTATGATTATATGCTTTCAAACCAAGAAATTTGGAGAAATCAATTTTAATAAAAAGTTTCCTCCAGAAATCTAGACTAATAAAAATTCTATATAAGTAGCAAACATTCAAGTTGATTATTTTACCTAAAACACGTGTTAAACTTTAATTGTACTGTTAATATAATGCTGTTTGGCCCCATCAATAAAAACACTTCTATATGCATATTTATACAAGCTTAAGTCATGATCAATTTCTCTTTAAAGTTCTGATACTAATTAAGTGATGATCAACAAATCTATGAAATAAAAAAAAAACTTATAGCAGTGACATAAGTAAATGATATGACAAGCTTGGCTAATCACAAAGACTCAACCCAATTTCTTGTTAAAACAATCAAGACACAGCTATTTACAGGGAATAAATACTGCAATGAAATCATATTTACCACAAGTAAACTAGGGACAACCTTCATCACATAGTTATAGTTCAGGTTGACAAAACACAATTCAATCCATGCATACTACAGAAGTTGGCAATATTATGGTACTTTAGATAAAAAATGGGGAAGTCAATGTTACACAGTATAACCAAGTAAATGTTACATGTTAACATCAACAAGTTTACATGATGCATAACATGTTCTATACAAGTAGGTATGAAAACAATGTTTACAATATAAAATTCCCTCTGTTCTCCATCTGACTTTTTCTACAATTCTTAAGTACTTTTATCCCTGAAATTCATTTTGATTTTGTGAAAGCAAAACCTTTTAATCGTTAATCCTTATTTTCCACAGATCACGTTATATAGTTCTACTATGAGAAATTCCTGTTCATATCACATAAGACTTTGAACAGTTCTATTCATATCAAACAAACCATATATCTAATAAATGTATAATTTTAGCTTATTAGCATGGATATCCAAGAAAGAACTGTCAAACACTTTTTTACAACCACAGCCTGCTAAAAGAACTATTTTATCTATAAGAGAAAATAAGGTCACTTGTATTTTTCACTTTTCTGTCTAACTTTTAAAGAATCCCTTTGACAGCTAAGTTTTATTAATGTGAAAAACAATGTCTACAAAACAGACTTACTTGACATTCAAGTGAACACTAAGTTATTCAGTCTTTTTTTCTCTCTCTCTTCAGCCTGGAACACAGCTTAGGCTTATCAGTGTGGCTTTCATGCTGCTTTGTTGAAACTTTACATTGATTAACAAACCTCCAGTTATCTATCCTACAACTAGTGTTTATAAAATACTTTCTTGGTGGCAAGACTACTAACTGAAAAAAACACAAAAACACTTTTCAATAGCTATTTTTTGTACTTCTTTGCACAACTTTTAATAAAACTTATCTTTAATTTCTATAGAAAAACTTGATAAGTATTAAACATTGCTTTGGGTTCCTTCAGAAGAAACAGGCTAGTAATCTGTGCTCTCACAAAAATGATGGCCAAATCATAAAAATACTTCTTTGGAACATATGCATTGGTCATTATCATAGCATGGCCACAAAATTCCTTCAGTTGATGTATTACCCACAAAATAATTCTATACAACATCTTTCTGCTAAAGTCATCTTCAGTAAATATCTTTATATACAAAGTTGTTCTGTGTTAGTACACCACATTAATTGTTGTAGACAAAATTATTCTTCAGCACAAAACAACTACATGGTATTATGCTGTTACATGCACTTGTTTGCTGTAATAAAATAAATCCAACAATACTATAATTCAATGAAATGTATACACCTGTTCTATTCAGTATGGCACATAAATTACCCCTGCACAATGCCATACCTTACTTTACCTTTTCTTATTATTATTATTGATGCAAAACACTAAAATGTGTCTTACATAGTTTTGCTGTTTCAGTACAACACACGACCACACAACATTATGTCCTATGGTATCTAGTTACCTTCTTACAGGTTTTTCTGAGTCACAGTAGATAATGAAACTCCATACTTCCACTAACCACATGTAAAACAATGGTGTTCTACTTCAAATAGAAGTGTACTAATTAACATTCTTAAATAATGTTTGTATTGTTCTAATACATTTTATCACAAAACACTAACATATTTTTAAGCTTTTTAATTCATGTAGTATTATCCTGTCACTTTTCTGTAACCAGAAAACCAAAGCTACCTCTTTCACAAACTTTCAAGTAATAAATTTTTTAAAGAAACTAATGAGCTATTAAATGTTTTACTTTAAAGAACAATACCTTTTAACTAATGAATAAATTATATCTTATTGTTTTCTAACAATTCTGCTGGCCAAGCAATACTATAATGTCACATTACATATCATAAATTTACCCTCATTACTCAATAGATTATGTCACCACCTTGTTATATTGTTCACAACAACCATGTCCACACTGCTGCCACAGATATTGTCTTGTTCATTCTGATGGTGATAAGTAACTATGCAATAGTAAACTGCTCCAGACCTTTACATTCAAGGTCACCAAACAAAACTGTCTTGCATAAAACTGTCATTTGGCTGTCGTATCTCTCCATCAAACCCAGTACCACGGGATGACTGACTAGGAAGATCACCAGAGTGCTGGTCATGGGTTCGTGCTACTGTGGACAATTTGGCTAGTTCTGGAGGGATTGCTCGTAAAGAAGAGAGTGCCACTAGAGTGGGGTTTACAGACTTGCCAAGAGGAGTTGGAGAGACAGCAACACTGCTAAGACTGGTGCGTGTAAGACTGGCACTGTTGCGGCCAAGACTGCTGAAGGTGCTGCAACGACCTATGCTGCTGGTTGCACTGCCTCTACCAGTGCTTCGTCCACCAACTTCACTAACAGCATCCCCAGAATGAGAGCCACTCTGCACACTGGAGTGGCTGAACCGTGCTACAGAAAAACAATAACTTATCTGCAAACATCCTAAATATTTAGCATACAAATGTAAATAAACGTTCACATTTTAAGATATTCACTATTTTCATATTTCATAAGCCAACCTTAAACCATCATAAAGTAGTAGGGTAGACAACCAGCTGCTCCTGCTATTCAAGGTTTCATGTTATAGTGCATTTACCTTTTAAAGTTCATAATATTTTAAGGTACATCATGTTTGTCCACTACAGGAAACATAACGATTAAATTATACTTAAGGAATTGAGCTTCACTGATATTGAGATGGAATACTTTTTTAACTAAAAATACAACTTAAATATTTCTTCTTAGTGAAATGGTTGAACAACAGAACTTGATAAGAAATTTGTCCAGTTATATGATGAAATGTTCTTGATAATCTTTATAGCTTTGCTTAAACAACAATTAGCAGATGGATAGTTGAAGAACTTAGGTAAATGATGACATTTTAATGCACTTCTGCAAATCTTCACCATGACCAGAAGGTATACTGCCCATAAGTATCTTTCTTGCTTATCCTAGTTGATACTAGTGAAGGTGCATATGGCAGTCTCAAGAACATGTAGACCAGCTCATTGCACATGAATTGTATTCTAAAGCTTCATTACAATTGCATTCATGTTTCTCTTTCTCTTCTTGAGCAGCGATTATATTACGATTTTGAAAGAGGTGTGATTCACTTTGACATTCCAATAAGAAGACCAGAAATACTAATAACTTGAATCCTAAAGACACAGTATGTCATCCAGATAGTTCTGTCCTAATTCGACCCCTGTTCATGAATAATCTAAACATACATCGAAGCACTTGTCAGTAACATAAGCGTAAAATGTTTTCTGGAAACTTATTCAACTGCTGGTTATTTCTATTTAACTAGTCTTAAATTACTGAGCCAACTTTACTATCATAGTACTAATACTAGAAACTGATTCAGCTGTTGGTTATTCCTGGTTTATTAGTCTTGGACTACTGAGTTAACTTTAACACTCTAGTACTAGTACTAGAAACTGGTTCAACTGTTGGTTATTTGGTTATTCCTAGTTTATTAGTCTTGGACTACTGAGTTAACTTTACTATCATAGTACTAATACTAGAAACTGATTCAACTGTTGGTTATTCCTGGTTTATTAGTCTTGGACTACTGAGTTAACTTTACCATCTAGTACTAGTACTAGAAACTGGTTCAACTGTTGGTTATTCCTGGTTTATTAGTCTTGGACTACTGAGTTAACTTTACTACTCTAGTACTAGTACTAGAAACTGGTTCAACTGTTGGTTATTCCTGGTTTATTAGTCTTGGAATACTGAGTTAACTTTACTACTCTAGTACTAGTACTAGAAACTGGTTTAACTGTTGATTATTTGGTTATTCCTGGTTTATTAGTCTTAGACTACTGAGCCAACTTTACTACTCTAGTACTAGTTCTAGAAACTGGTTCAACTGTTGGTTATTCCTAGTTTATTACTCTTGGACTACTAATGAGTCAACTTTACTAATGTAGTACTATAAACTGGTTCAACTGCTGTTTATTCCTGATTTTTTAGTCTTGGACTACTAATAAGCCAACTTAACTACCCTAGTTCTAGAAACTGGTTCTACTTTCTTTGTTATTACAAACACACTTTGTCCTTCACTTGGTTTTACTTTTGCTACATGGAAGGATGTGATCACTGTAGCAGTTATTGAGAATGTAGATACTCACTTCTAGGGGCACATTCCACAACATTGGTACTGTAGAACACAGAACAATGTTCAAAACCATTTTCATCCTGAACTGCAGTCCCTCCACTGGAGCAACCCTCTCCACATCTAGTTCTAAGTCTGTAAGAACACCATCATATGTAAGGCTAATAAAAAACACACAGACTGCAATGTGCAGCCACCACCTATTAGCATTTAATTTTTGACAAATATAAAATGATGTGCTTTTATTTTCAAGAAAAATGGCCGAAAGTTTACACCTTAATTAGGTTAGAGTATTTAATACAAAATTCTAATGACTCAGCCAAGTTGTAAAATGCCAGAGAACATTTATTTATGAAACTTCAGAATTACTGATAATGGACAATTGTACAAGATTAATGGGATAGCTAACAACAATCATATAGATATGAAATTATTATTTTAATATAGATATTTGCAAGATGTTGCAAATATTTTAAGACTTTCAATTTACCCTACAAGGTTATAACAAGGATCTGTTTATTATAAAGATTAGCAATAATTGATATTGCTTTAACTAATGAATTATTTTTTTAACACATTTAAGTACTCAAGAGTAAGGCTGTGGTGGTCAGATATCAATCATTGTCATGGTCAGTTATATGATCATCTAAGACTAATTATTAATTAGTTATTAACTTGTATTCAATTATTACATAGTAATTACAAACTATTATTTATCTTACATTTTGGCTGCTAATCTGCTGATATCTTCAGGGATGTCCTGAAAAGGACTATTTCTGAGGTGGTAGTGGCCAAGATTTGATCCTGGGTCTTCTTGATAGAGAAGATGGTGTGTTATCCACTCACTTGGGATCTAACAACTTCCCTGAAGATGGCAGCAGATTAGCAGCAGAAATGTAGGATAAAAACTAGTTATTAATTAATAACTATATTTACAAAATACATATTAGTAATTAGCTAAATATGTGATTGATGTGATGTTTATAAGCTACTATCACGACAACAACATGTAACTTTATTATGATTTATACCACCAATGCATGATTTGTAGACTGGTATTTTGTGTAACACTTATAAATCATTAACAGTATTACTGTTATGTTATATCACACTAAATACACACATTTAACTTTATTTTTGCTCAGTGACATTGTGGTAGATGGTAAACACTTAGACTATACTTTGATCTATTTTTTGATATAAATATTAACATGTTAACTACACTCTGATGAAAGTGACACCTAAGTTTTGTTCCTGTCCATATGACCAAATTTTATGGTAGAATTATCTACATGAGTAAAGTGACTTAAATTACTATCCTTCTAATGCAAGCATATATACATACATCTAAATTTCTGCAAGTTATTATGGAATTGCGGTAATTAAAAAAATATATATATTAATGATATAATTTATTTTCTCAGAAATGTTCATCCTTTTTTACATGTTTGAGTTGGCTAATGAAAAGTACATATATAAAATAAACTGCTGAATGAATGGTATTATAATATTAACTTCCAATCACAGCAAGCTATCTACTGAGTGCAAAACTAAAAACTCAACACGGTAATGAGTACAGCATTTTTAACACACTTTTCTTATGTTCTTACAAAGACTTGACTACACTGTTTCATCAGCTGAGAACTTCAGTTGTTAATGACTTTTTCAGCCATAATCAAAGTCTGGTTTAAGTACTTCCTATCTACCATAATGCCTAAGTGAAAAAATGTAAATGCTACAAGAGATACTTTCAGAAAGGAAATGTATAGAATGCCAAAATAATATGTACAAAAATATGTAACAGAACTACAGTTATTAAATCAAATCCCAAATGTAAAAATGTCTTAACTTAAACATATTTTTTGAATACTGAAATAAAAAAGTCAGTCTTAAGATCACAAAGTCATCAGGTCAAAGTTACAAACACAATCAGACTTGTAGCACAACAGGTAACAGCCAAGATGGCTTCCAATAAAGCTCTCAAACGCTACCACCACCGATTTTACAGGCCACAGGAGAAATGAATCATAATGAAAAAAAATCAGGATTTACGAGCATTACTACTTCACGAAAATCAACTTTAGTGTCTTAAACTTAATACAGAAATTCACAAGGCTATGACTCTTCATCAACAGATGTTTACTCACAGTGTAATTAGTGCTATTTACAAATAAGCAAGATTGACCATTTTAGAAATTCAGGGTTAATCTAGCTTTTTTTGTATGGAAATATTTATAACCTTAAAACTTACGAAAGTAAACATTGTAAAGAATTTTTAATTAACACAAAGGTATTTTTAAATGAAAATAAATGTGTAAACTATTATTTAAACTCATTTTGTCATTTACCCTTGAATCTATTCATCTGTCAAGCCATTCATATTATTACTTTCCCTTTCTTTATTTCCTAAATCTTACTTCAACATTAGTTAATCTGTAGCATTGATAGGAATAATTCCTAAAAGTTCTAAACCAGAACGGAAACTTGGTCTAGGTCTACTGGGTGTAGATGGTTCAACAACTTAAAATATGAGAAGCTGAACAAATTTTCCTAGTTCCATTTGGGGTGCGATGATATATGTAATTTTAATACACATATATTTCTTTTTGTTCAATCTTCTTCGTATCTTTTGTTAGTAGAAGACTTCAACTCACTGCTCTTTCAGGAAAGATTAGTCAGTACAATTCCTCACCTGTGCCAAAGCTGAACAACTGCATTTTTAAAGGTTCCAAAACTGACTGGTCCACCAACAACTTGACACAACTGTTCACTAGTTTCTGCATAGGAAGTAGTTAATGGTGATACATAAATAGGATACCCAATTGGCTGATCACAGGAGGAATTGATAATGTTCCTTAACGCTTGCTTGGCATTTTGGATGCTTCCTCGTTCGGGATTACGATTTCTAAGATAGACTAATTCTTGTTGTTGTCCTGCCCACAACCCTCGCACACATTCTCGATTCACCTACACAAAAATAAATTATTTTTTCACACCAAATTTTGAATACAAGTATGATAGAGCTAGATCATCTTTGAAAAAACACAACCAACATATACATTAAAGTAAGACTGATCAGGTTTCTAGTGTTAAGAATAAAAAAAATATGGTTAAAAAATTCTATGCTACATATATAACAAGAATAATTGGCAGTAGAAATTATTTATTTAACTTATCTTCAAAGTTAGGTTACAAATCAATTATCACAGGTCTCACTGGTTCTGGGAAACTTAGCTATATTACAGAACATGGCTTACAAATATTCACATAAAGTAAAATTATAACTGCCTTCAAGGAGGTCCGATTACAAAAATCAGTATTATTTTCCAGTCTTAAACTATTAATTTTTTTAAAATACATCACCCTAACAAAGGCCATAAGATAGTATGTTATTCATCTTCCAACTTTCCTCCATGACCAGAAAGCCTTTTGCTCAGTATCAGCTAGGCTTATTAGAAAGTTTTGATAGACCAATTAAGACAAACATTACACATAATGTTTCACGAGATATGCTCTACCATTACTGTGTTGAAATGCACAGTAATGGATATAAATAAGATTTATATCAGTTCTATGATATATTATCATATAATTCAAACCCTTTTTAAAAGCAAAATCTGTTTTCTTTTCTTTTTGCTATTTTCAAATAAACTGAAAACAAGTTCATGGTGTAAATAAAAAATTGGTAAATTCTCCTGAAGATATTAAACGATATTGAACATGACACCTACCTTCATGACTTTTTATGTTGCATGTGGCTGATATTATAAAGAAACTTAACATATGAAGGTATGTTAACTCTTGCCCAACATATTGACATAATAACTCTTTAGCCTCATATACTTTAATACTATACAATACAGCATATTTATCTAAATAACCTAGGTAACCAAATAATTTCTGCTTACACTGAGTTCATACCTTTCTGAAGCTCATCAATGCAGCTAACTTCTTTTAATAACTCTAATGCTTATTGTAGAGCATTCAACCTACCTTGATAACCCTGAAGCTGAGATACCTTTTGTTTAACATTATGATCTTGTATTCATCAGCACCATCATCAAATACATGCCTATAGAGAAAAACATTAATATAATCACAATAACTTCAAGAGACTGCAAGACAGCTGTTAAGTATTTAAAAATGAGCCCAAACCTCTTCCCTCAAATTAGAGACAGTATGAAAAGAATGAAAAAAAAAAGATGGGGCATCTAATGATGCAGTAGAATTAATAAAAGAAACATACATGTACTGGTAATATTGATTCGATTAATTTGAAGATTACGTTCATATATGTTAAAATCTGTTGTAACTTTCTAATCAATAATGATGTATTTTGATACAATTCTCTTGATATGATCTTATTACGAAACAGTACTACTACATTCCATGATTGCACTAGACAGTTTAGGATCTCACCATGGTAAGGATCACTAAATGCCTGATTGCACTATATAGTTTAGCATATCACCATGGTAAGTATCACTAACTGCCTGATTGCACTATATAGTTTAGCATCTCACCATAGTAAATATCACCATCTGATGGATTGCAAGTGTAAATGAAAATATTTAACATTTGTTACAGAAAAAGTGGGAAAAGATAAATCCAACAAATTGTAAAGGCACATACAGAGAATCTCATACGCTAAAGTCAAATATTATAAAAATCAATGAAACAAAAACAAAGGTAACTATGAAGAAGAATATTACTCAAGGTGAAATATCACAGGAAAGAAGAAACATTTTCATCAAGACAAGTGATGATAACAACGACTTTTAAAAGATAAATAAAAGGGGAGGGGGGCATGGAAAACTTTTGAGAGCACTACCTGAGAGCAAGTAAAGATGGAACACTTGACAAAACAGCATTCCTCCAAGCAGGATCAGCTTCATGTGATATAACTAGTGTTTTCTCGTACGTACTAATGGCATCATAGAGTGTGGCCGATTCTTCATACTCGTCCGCTGACATAAAGTGGTCCTAAGGAAGTAACACCATGCAGTATGAGACAAATATAAAAAAAGAAGAAAATCAGATGTTGACTGCATGAACATCTTTACTGCTAATGTACATTACATAGAGAAAAACTGACACTGGGGAGCTCTTCTTAAATGACTGTTTAAAGATGTCTAATAATAACATTTCCCTTACTATTTTTTTTGGCCTTTTAAGAGTGCCAAGTGTTAAAAAGTTAAATTGTAAAACTGTTCATTAAATTCTTATTGTTATCACTCTTTAGTAACTTCCAAGTTAAATCAGACAATATTCAAAGCAAAAAAAATTAAGAGTAATAACAGAGGGTGTGATAAGGTATAACTCTTTTGTGCTCATATGAAAATCTGTCCAAAAAATTCACAAAAAGTTCTCATGGGATGAGACTTTAATACCCCTATCTCAAGATGCTAATTTCATATGTGAATGTTGCACTTCATCAGCTGCCAAAGAATCTATTTAAATCTAATGAGTATTACTTACACCAATAAAGATTAACATTTAAATATTATCCTAATTCTGACAAAATTATTGGCTCAGATTAACTTTCTCTTTCAATAGTAAAATCAGGTGGGGTTTTTACTATGTTAGATTTTAAGGACTGTCAGAATGTCTACTCTTCAGAGTCATTTTGCAGATATTTTCATCAGAAAAAGATGTACATAAATAATTCAATTAGATATTGAAAACACTGTAATTCCATAACAGGAGCAAAAGGACTTAGCCAGAGCTTTTCTTGTGACACTTCAGGTTAAGTGGTGTGAAATAACAGTCTTAATGTTTATGCATGGTTATAATCAGGAATTGGAGCAGTTGTAGCCATTAATGGCTGGAGACAGCTTGAATGGGTAATGAAGAAAAACTTTAATATAACAGCAAATGTACAACGTTTCAACAAGGTTTTGTCATCATCAGGTACAAGTAATTTACACTGACACAGATATATATATATAT
>NW_013666294.1:52992-79099 GCF_000517525.1 Limulus polyphemus
CGTCGCAACATGCACACTTTGACCTGCCCGTGGTAAGTGTTAAAGTCATGTATAAAGATAAAAATAAATCATGCTTTTTGCAACTTTTTAAGCTACTATAATTCTAACAGAAGTCCAGGGATATGACGTCGCAACATGCACACTTTGACCTGCCCGTGGTAAGTGTTAAAGTCATGTATAAAGATAAAAATAAATCATGCTTTTTGCAACTTTTTAAGCTACTATAATTCTAACAGAAGTCCAGGGATATGACTTTTGAGTGGATTATTTATTCTTATTTTTTAGTTATGTGATGATGGACTAGAGCAGTCAAAATGTTGTAATAAAGTTAAAAAAACAAAAATGAATAATCCATTCATTCTTAAATTTTATTTAAAGAATACAGTGGATTTCCTATCATTACAAAAAGTACAATGATTTTACTTCATAAGCACAACAAATCAATGGGATGTTCTAAAAAACTTGTAAACTACTGTATGTACATACACATACACACACAAAACTGCAACATGAATCTGTAAATTCTAACAAGTCATCAACTACTAGCATATTACAATCAGTTAATAATGCAACACTTACAGTTGTACTATGTACCACTTTCTGCCTTTGGTTACAAGACTCTTCACAATACAACATAATAGAAATTAAAACAACAAGTAGCTACACTTTTGAAGTCCAACTTGTTTCAAATAATTTTGTAATTATAAAAACCTGTACTACTTCAATTTTATTTTTTGGTATTTGGTATGAAAATTTAATCTCCTTATTTAAACTTGTTTACAAACATGTTTATTCTTTTTTTCTGATAAGAAATAAATTTAGATCTTTAAGAGTAGAGGTGGCTTGAATGGGTGACAAAGAAAGCTTTACTAGAAGTTTACCCAGTACAAATGTATGACATTTCAACAAAGTTTCTTTATCCTGTCAGGTATAAAACCTTGTCGAAACATTGTACATTTGCTACTGTGTTAAACTTGTAGTAAAGCTTTCTTTGTTATCCATACAAGCCATCTCTAAACTTTATTAGTCTCAAAATGGGTTCCTCTTAATCAAAGTTAGATCTTTTAAGTCCATATAAATATACAAACTCACTCAAAATACTTTTAACTATAAATGTAGTTATTCAAAAATTACAATGATGTGTAATTAGCAACTCTTGTCTGTGCTTCACAGCTTTATTTAAAGAAAAAAATTAATTGGAAAAGTTATAGCAATAAAATATGATTAACTGCAATAAACTCTTGTGTCAATGTCAAACACTTGAGTTTTCAGAAATCTTTCAAGCCAAATAATGGTTCCACTTACTAAATACCCTGTTCTTCTATTTATTGTAAAACATCTGTGCTATTAGCAAACTAACCTTTTCTTTCTTTGAAGCACAGAACTGTATCCACTGAAGGTATACATTACAAAAGCTGTGTCGAGAAATCCCAGAAACTCTGAAATCATAATCTTCATCAATATTCAAATTAAACACTGGATCCAAGTCAGCATAGTTCTTATCCAGAGTGTTTCGGAGAGCCTCTTGTATAAGTTCAGACTGAAGCCAGTCTTCAAGGCGTGGCGAGGTGATGGTATAGTAAATGATACTCTAAAATTAGACATAAATATAACAATACTGTATAAGGGATAAGACAGACAAAATTATGTATATAGTAAATAGTATTAAAAAGTGAACAAATAACACATTGATATCCAGATATAAATATTTCTGTCCAATAACAAGATAAAAAACATATATATATATACACGATGATCCCTAAAACAAAAAGCAGAATATGGAAAAATTGAAGCTTATACTTTGAAAAGAAAAAATCTAGCAATATCACTATATTTGTAGTGATAAAACATATTAAAAGGATATTTCATCTTGGAATAAGGGTAATTAAAGTATTAGTAATTGCAAATTTATATCCAATACTTTGATAATCAGTTTCATTAGTAGATGCATCATTCACTAGTTACTCCAGACAAGAGAATATCCAGAAAAATCTAAACAATAAAATACAACTTAAAAATAAAAAAGATTTTCAGAGCCTTGGTAATATAAGTTCTATAACTTACTTTGACATAATAAGTTATAAGAGCTTTCCGTAGATCAAAAACTTGTAACATGGAGACTGCACTATTCTCCGATATACTGTATCCTTCAAGCACATATTTTGTAGCCGATACTTCCCATGCAAGCCAGCGAAGATTGAATGCTGCATTCATGGAAAGCATGTGTGGCAGATGTCCTGGCTCACAACAGCAGCAGCCTGTATATTACAAAAAAACTATACATTATCAAATATGATATTCATACCGAACAAACAAAATAAAATCAATAGTAAAATCTTATGCCAAGCCTTCAGCATAAGCTCTTCACCCTCTCTCCAATTCACATTATGGACAGCCTATAAATAAATGTACTTCAGTTCAAGCCAAAGATTTAAAATTTGAACTATTTTATTGATCAACACTACCATCTGATGAAGGACAAAATTTTAAAAGTTTTTAAAAATTTCTTGCTGATCATTAATTAACAATTAATATACATATTTGAAATAATACACACCTTCATCTTCTTCAACACCTTCACTGATTGCTTCTACTTCCCTTTGTTGACAATAGGTACCTATTAAAAAAATTGTCTAAATGATTCCACTATCAGTCAGGATTTTATCAAACAAACCCATTGATAGTTATTTGATTATATTCAACACTACCTGATAGGAGGTTGGAGAATAAAAGAAATAATTAAATACCAGGAAAGTTGTTTTTTTTTAACTACAAGTAAATTCATAATTTGTACTCACCTCTAAATTCCAGCCCTCGTACCTGGAAAGTCACCAGTCCATTACCTAGCTCTATCACATGCACTAAACAGTTTAAATTGTCTGATGCCAGCACAAAACAATCTCCTTGGGAAACAGCACCCCAGCGACCTAAGGCCAAGTCTCCAAAAAGAGAGTGTTGAAGGGATCTTGTTAAGTGTTCATAAAAGATGGAGTTCAAGTTGTTATCATCAGCACCTATATAACAACATGGTACATGCTCATCAACTGGCATATCCATAACAACATGGTACAAGTTTGTTGATCAACTGCTACATCCAACTTCCTATTGTTAACTTACTTAATAATACAATACAGGTTCATCAACTAGCACATCTGTAACAATATCGTACAGATAGATCAACTAGCACATCTGTAACAATATGTACAGATAGATCAACTAGCACATCTGTAACAATATTGTACAGATAGATGAACTAGCACATCTGTAACAATATGTACAGATAGATCAACTAGCACATCTGTAACAATATTGTACAGATAGATGAACTAGCACATCTGTAACAATATGTACAGATTCATCAGATGGCACATCTGTAACAATATTGTACAGATACATCAACTAGCACATCTGTAACAATATCGTACAGATACATCAACTAGCACATCTGTAACAATATCGTACAGATACATCAACTGGTATATCTGTAACAACTTTGTACACATTTATCAACTAATACAGCAAACTTTGTACTGATAACTTGAAGTATTACCTATTTAACAGCATTGCACACACTCATCAACTAACACAGGAAACTTAACACTGACAATCTGACATGTTAAAGGAAAGTTTAAAGCATGCCTACAATGTTTCAAGTTTAACTCTGATCAGCAAAATGTGCTTTAATATGGAACATAACTGAAGTTATGAAACACAAGTGTTAATACTTTGTATCTTCCTCATTTTACAAGAATGATCTATCAAGTATCAGAAAGATCATATCAAGATCATGCCCAATTCAATTCCACAATAAAACTCACAGCTGAGAAGGAACAGCCAAGCCTTTCTCATTAAGAGGTAGTTTCAGATTATTACCTGTAAAAATCTCGTGACTGTGATGCTCAAGCTAGCCCTTAATTGGCTAATCTTGTGTTAACCTATTTTCCTCAAGTAAGAGCACATTTCAATAACCTTTACATGTGTCAGAAACTTCTCAGCAACCTTTAAATGTAGTTTACATATGAAGTTGTACCTATGTAATAGTATTACCATGTAACACTAACATCATCATTTGGACAAAAGCATTTGTAAGAAACATCGTTATAACAAACAGCAATATCAAAGCATGATGATACAAGTGTGAAAGTCACATTAATGCCATTCTACCATCATGATAACGAAATGTCTAAATAAATGTAAGAAAGTATATGTGTGTGTGTAGTTGCTATAGCAAAGCCACATCAGGTTATATGTTGTGTCCACCAAGGGGAATCAAACCCGTAATTTTAACGGTGTAAATCTGTATACTTAGTACTGTTCCACCGAGGGACATAAGAGGGTATTTAAGATATTGTTTTCTTTAACAAGATGTTCAAGAAGAGAGATCTAGGGTTAGATTATTAAATGTCAGCCATAGAGGGTGTTTTGTGGTGTTTGCCTGTTACTCATAATTGAAACTAATTATTACTAACTGTAATTTTTATTGAAGATTTTTAGCAATCTTCTGGTAGAAGTTATTAGAGATTTGGGATACTTTCTATTAAACAGATTATTCCACAAGTTACAGAGTCAGGGAGAATTTGTTATATGTTATAAGAGTCCTTATAGTATCATCTCGTTAACAGTACAGAAAAGTAATTTACATGTTTAATTCATAGTTTCATAAGAAATACGAAAAAATATTTTCATTTCAGTTTCACCAGCTCATATTACTTTCTGACTTTACAAATATGGAGAGCTTCAATTATTACCATGGTTATAAAGGTCACATACATATTAGCTTATAAGCACAGTCAAACTGTAGTCAAAGACATGTGTAGTAACATGCTTTAAAAAAAACCTAGTTCCCTTTGTTGTGAAAGAAAACTTTATGGTCATACCTGGATTCCTCTCGAGCTGTGATGACAGTCGAGTGTTTGAATGGTCAACACGTTTTGTACTGTGGGATAAAACAACAGGAATAAAAGTAATATTCACAACACATTAAATCAATTATATAAATCTAGCCAAAATAACACTACAAAGATTCAGGTTTATTCATAAAGAACATACATTCAATCATCTTTACTCACCTTTCAAAAACAGCATATGATTTTTAAAGTTTACTACATCGTGTATGTTATATTAAAAAGTTTTTCAATCCAATCAACATAGCTTTATCACATTTCCTAATTTACTCCATGCAGTACTTTAATAACCCTTTTCAACTTTTAAGTTTTTAATTTCTCTTTACAAAAGCAATGTTCTAGTCTTATGGCCAGGAATATGCATTATTACCTGAATCTGCAATCTGCTTTCAAACAAGCTTCTGCCAAAAACAACAAGATCACATACCAACTAAACATTCCACAAACCCTCAGGGTATGTGGATGTTGTTCCAAAGACCACATTTACGCAAACCAAAAGCACAAAGCTCCAACCAAGCTGTCAGAAGACATGGTAGATGTATGCTTGAATGTGGTTGCTATGATTCTATACCATAGTTTCTTCATTCATCTTTATCATTAAAATAGCCTCTGATTTCAAGGTGTGGTCAATAGTTTGTATTGTCTTTGACTTGTAAGCTTTCATCAACTTAAATTTTTTGTTCTACTATCATGTTTTATAGTACCAGAAGAAATTTCAAGATTCAGAACATTCCTCTGGATTGGCATGATGTAGGAATTTGGTTTTCTTTATAATGTTACATGACTTCTATCGCTTTCAGAGGACTATCACAAAATCTTGTGTCCTTTGACACTACATCATTTAACAATCACATTGTATGGTTATGGAAATTCTTATCAATCAGATATATTAGTACTACTAATCATATTGCTCATCACCATCACAGCTCACATTAAAGCAACACCCAACTGATTAAAACACATGACTGGTTCTTATGAAGAGAAATTAGCCCTCTATAACTGGATAAATCTCTTTCATCTATTTAGTTAACACAATTTATTAATAAATACTCTAAATACATCAGCTACTTGTACAATCCAATGAACACATGCTAAAAAAATTTCTCACTCTACTGTAAAGAGTGTTATTAGTAGCAATTAAATCTACTTCACAAAATTTATCATCAAACCCCAATTTACCAACACACTATAAATATACAAAATATATCTAAATTTTCAAATATTTATTTATTATTTTAATGCTAAATGAATTATGTGACTACATTATTGTTTAAAAACATAAAACTTTCAAACAAAGAGAAACCAACAGAACAATGTCAATAATAAACAAAACTCATGATATTTAAAAGCAAACAGAATCAACAGAAAAAGAAAAAAATAGAATCAGAAATGAAACTTAATAACTAAAGTGCTTTCAGAAAGTGGACATTCTTTCATTCCCTTGTTGAAGTAAAGTCCACTTTCCAAAAGTGCTTGGGTTATTGGGTTTTTCTAATAATAAACATGAAATATTTATGAATGCAAATAGTTTCTCTACACTTACAGATTTTTCAAAATTATGACTAATTTTAAATATTTTGTTGATGACATAATACCTTTTTTTTCTACAAGTTATCAATTTTTAACCTAACTAAAAATTTGTTATCAGACTGAAAAAGGACACATAAACTAACAAAAGTTATTACTTGTAATCTCGTTCCCAAAACTTCACAGGGCGGACATAAGAAGTAAAAAAGATTGCACTACCCAACAAAGGATTTAGGGGGGTTGAAAGAAGAGAAGAGAGAGCTGCTTGTACAAAAAGCATAGCTGAATCTGAAGGAAAATAAGTCAAGGTACAAATATTGGATAAAGGTTGCAATTACAAAATGAAAAAAACAGACGTTTCCTAAATGTGCTATATTTAAAATGAATTAAAATAGTGAAGAAGCTCTTTAAAACAAAAGATCAAACATTTTTATTGAATAAAATGATTTCACAAACTAGTTGCCTCCACACAATCAAATATTTGTTGCTGTTTTTCACAACCATATCTAGTCAAAATACTGGACTAGGGCAAGATAAAAACAACAACAAAGACCAAATCCTCTTTCACATGATGGATAATATTCATGAACCCTATTCTACAGAAAGGTTTCTAACTGTGAGGAGGAAACACATCATTCGCATAAAGTTAAATCCCTACTTCAACTTATTTTTTTCTATTTTATTTTGGCCTAGTCCAAAGTTACTAAAAAGATAGCATTCCATGAAAACCAGTTTAAAAAACAAAACATATATAGAGGTTGAGTACATTAAATTAAAATTATTTTGGATCCTCCTCATGTTGTTACAATCCATGTTGTCAGGAGTGGTCATGTTCTATTTGATGATTGTGCAGCTTGAAATAGCTTTGAAGCATAGTTTCCATAGAAAAAGGCTCCATTGTAATAGTGTCATGTCCAAAGCACAATACTTCTCACTGCTTACTTTCCATAATCCATCTAGTGTACATAGATGATGTTTTCACAGGATATGTTTCAATCTTTGACTACGGTCTGGGTGGATTCCACCCACCCCGTATCCATCAAAGTAACCATAAAACAGTTACATTGTAACTTTTTAAAATGTACATATATCTTCACAAAATTTTGCAGATTATCAGTACAAATTACAAAGCTTTTGTACACAAAATATCAGATTTTTTTAATAAAGCTCTAAGATTTCCTAATTTATGATTTGTTCATACATTTTTTTCTTTTCAAATGTTGACTATACAACATGCAACGAAAATTTGATTTTAAGATTAAAAATATTTTTATGCATCAGAAAATTGTCAAATTCCAAATATGAAATCTCTATAATCTCCAGATGATTATCAAAGTTTTGTCGATTTAACATGTGAAGTTTGTAAATCAAAATAAGTTTTTTAGATTTTATGTATGCATTTTGAAATAATAAAAAATCATAAATTACTATATCAATACCATGGAATTCCCCTGTAATTTATCAGGCTTTTTAATTAAGCTGTATTTGGGTCTAAAAAATATAAATTTTTGGTTACTCTTTCATCCTTCTATTTCTCTGCAAGTCTACAATGAAAAAGACAGTTTTTCCCACAGAAACACTTTGCAAAGGCTGAGAAAACTACGTGGGGAAATTTTGAGCTTTTGACTGGTTATAAACATATTATAGAGTGAAGTAGACGTACGTAAACAAGCATTTCTAAAAATGGAAGAGGTGGGCGAGGCCATCTTATTTGATTCCCTAAATATATTAATATCTCAGAAAATAGAAAAGATAGGAGGTTCTTATCTTATAATCTAGCTTGTCAATATCGGTAATTTGAGTTTCTATTTCATAAGAAACTATAGACTTTCTCTTTGAACATTAATAACATTTAATTTGAACCTAAGCTGCATTCAACATACCAGTGACACATGAAAATCGATATTTAGGTATTTTGTTTGAATATTTACTTTTATGTTAAGAAATTAACTAATGTATAGTACTAAAATTTGAAATATAATCTATAACTTGATACCAATTTATTGACATACTTTTATAACAAAGTAGTTTAATAAAATTTTGAATGTAAAGTCTACAAATGTGATGACATGATCTCTGACCCCCACCCAAAGCAACAGGGTTAAACAGTTCATTCACGAAAAATCCAAAGTCACTGCATTCAGCAAGTAGACCAGTTTCATTCTTCAGCTACTTGAGGCATGCTACTGTTGAACAGGAAGTACAACTGTAAGCCTTATCCTGGTAAACCCATACACTGTTGACCTTGTTTCCAGATGAAGATATTTTTTAATTATATTGTATACTGTTGCCTGGGTCAAGTGGAAAGCTATCGCATGGATTCTCACCTGTTAAATTACAACATAATATGTTTAACATGGCTGGGGAATAACTTGTTATAGGTCTCTTTCTGGATGGTCTTGGTGTCCCAATTTGATCCATATTCCTTTGTTTTCAAAACGCCATTGAGTAGAAGAGATATCTCCCTTCATGGAAACTCTAAATATAAAAATGGGTGGCCAGACAGTTTGCCACTGAACATTTCATTCCTGAACATTTTGCTATCAGTCTTTTTGTTACTAGAGTATTTCGCTACCTGATAATTTTATGTCATAATCTCCCCTTACATATCTCATTTAAGATCATATAATAAAAATATTTAATCAGTATTAGTTCATTAGACAAACACTCCAGTCAGTAAAATATTAGAAAATACCAATAAATATTTCTTCAATACTAGTTTATTAGAAAAACACTCCTTCTTATTTTCTAAAACATTTTATTTAAAATGATGAAAAACCTGAACTTTTTTAAAAATGATTCAGGCTTTCCTCGATTAGTTGTCGAGCCATAATGAGTTATTTATACATAGCTGGAATAGGTAGCAAAATACCCTAGTAACGAAACAGATTGGTAGCAAAATGTACAGTAGTGAACTGACCTAGAACCATAACAAATGTATTTTTGATACATGTCATTTCACTGCAATTTATATTAGGTGTGGTAATCAAATTATTTACTGATTTATATATCCAAAATCATTTTAATATAACGTACTCAACTTTAACGTCTTTAACATCCTTCTCATCAGAAATTGGTGAAAAAAAAATTGAAACATAATACTAAAAACGTAATGAGGAATTAAATAATAACAATATAACTGTGGCTCTATAAATATTACACCTTAGTAAGATATTTAGTAGTGAGAAAACCATATTAGAAATATCAATACAAAAATAAAATTCATATTTTATGGTACTTTTAAATAAAAATTAAGAACAATCATTATCCATTAATACACATTCATCCACAAAAGATCACAAAATTCTTACTAAGTCTGCTAAAACATGTATACAAAACATAAAGTTTCAAACACATTAGTTACTAAATAAAATCTAACAGATTCTTAACTTCTTTTAATCACAGGAAGAATAAAAAGGATACGAGGTACACTGAAAGGCTGAGCAAATGCATGAAAGGCTGAGCCCCATGTTATTTGCCAAGGTGCAATGTAAGTTATGACAAATCTCACTTTCAATAGGAACTCAAAAAACTGAAAAAACAATAAAAAACAACAATTTTACTACTTGTCTTTACAGTTGATGAATTAACACTATAAGACTCATGTGCATACTTGCAACTCAAGATTAAAAATTCAATTAAAAAATATAATTCCAACTTTATTTCAACAATTCATTTTACCCACAAAAAATTGTAGAAATAACATTTTAAGATTACATCATGCTTATTTAGTTTACTTCACAAATTAAAAAATACAAAAAATGTTACAACTTTTAATTCTGTCTTATATCAAGTCTTAATGGCATACATTGAATTTCTGTTTTATTTTTTTGCTGAAACCTAAGCTTATATTCATTTCTCCTGATCAAATTTTAGCATTTTCAGTTAACTTGACATTTATTTTAAGTTTCTACACCTTCTGTTTTTTCAACTATCAATTTATTGGTTGAAATCACATTTACTGCACCACTTACAATTCTTAAAGACTTTCAGCAGTTCTTAACTTTAAAAAGGGCTATTGCTTTGAGCAAATAGCTGTCAAAAAGAGAAGAAACTGATTCTCAGTACTTTGCAATCAATAATACAATGGTGCATGGAAATTAATCATGTTTGAAAATGTTGAAATTTTCATGGTTCTTATGTTCTTTTCATTCCTGATAATGTTTTTGTGTTAAATTATGTCCACTGGAAAGCTCCAGGAATATTCTTCAATGATAAGACAACAGGTAAGAATATTTAGGTTGTAATAGTGAGTATAGTAAGCATAACTCCCTTTTTATTGTTAACTTCATTGTAATCAAACAAAACACACAAATACAATAACCTCTTACGTACACAGAACAAACTGATCTCGCTCAACGAAAAATACTGCCAACGAAATATCATACTACAAAATCTGATGAAAGTAACAAGTTCAATGGGTACTTATAAATCTTTGCCAGTCTTTCTGTGCTTGCATGATTTAAAAACATGAAGTTAACTCCTTCAATTTCCAAATTAAAAGTATCAAAATAAATATTTGAATGGATACAAAAAAAAAAATTAAAACTGATTGGATATATAAAAGAAGCTTTCTAGTGCAAACTTAAAAAAACAGAAAGACTAAGATGATAAGAAGTATTCTTTCATTAAAACAGTTTTCAAAACCCTGTGGTCCAAAATGGAGTTAATATACTGATTTCACTAAATGTATGAGAGAACTTATGGAAATATTAATTGTTTGTTTGTTCAACTAAAACAATTATTTTCTAAAGTCTATATATTATATATATTAATATTCATTCAGTATACAATTAAAATAATTAACCAATAATAAAAAAAAACATTCCAAATAGTCATACAGCATACCTATCCCCATTTAAGACTTCTTTTATAGCTTATTTTTTTGTGACATTCCACAACCATTTTACTTACTATGATATAAAATATATATTTTGGGTTGCATTTACATTAATACTTTGGAAAAAAGCTCACCTGGTCAATATTTAATTTGTAATGCTTTAAATATAATGATAATAGAAATGTTTTCATAAGGTCTGGAATGTTTTCTAATATTAGTAATCAAGTCCCCAACAATTCACTAAGCTCTATTATTCAGATCACTTGAAATTTAAAACTGTAAGTTCAGATGGGACAAGTCTTAACCCTAGGTAACTAAACTTCCATTAAATATTTTATGTTTAAACTAGTAGAATGTGCCAAAACTTGACAAAATATATAAAGTTGTAGTATTTCACTCAATTTGCATTCTCATCTAACCCCACAAAATCAAACAGTTGGCCACTAGATATGCTCTTTCTAAAATTTATTTTCAAAACAATGTTGGTACTGTGAGTACTCACCCTACCTTCAGTGGTTTTAATTAATCATTCCTGTTTATGCACTTTTTAACAGCAGAACAACTTTAAAACACCCCTCCTTCAAATGTTTGAATTAGTCTTTCATGTTTTGGCACTTGTTAACAAAATTCTCAGAACTTAACAAAATATTGAATTAGTAAACAAAATTTTAGAGTATTACACGGCAAACCTTTTCAAAACTCAAATGAAAACAAAGCATATTCATTGCACATACTTTTTCTTTGAAATATAAAAATGTAACTTAATTTCATTAGCATACAAAGAAATAAACAATACTTTAAAAACTGGCTGCTATAAAACCATTTTGATGCTATAGCATTGCAAGAAAATAATGATTTAAAACTTTTGAAATAAAAAAATGTTTCTTTGCTCAATTTTAACAACACATACATGCATCCATAAGAGTTGCTTTCAGTAGACCTTACACCTATAAATATAATTGTTTTTTGAATATTTCTTTTTCTCTTCTTCATAGGCAGTAGACAGACAGACATTTTTGTCAAATGATTTTATTCTAGTAGAATGTGTCAACGTTTGACAAAGAGTTGTGGAATTTCAAGCCTTGGTCTAAACCTAAGAACTATTTAATACATATTGGAAAGAAAAGTTGTTTTCAAAAGTTCCTTGTAAACAACATTTTCAATAGTTGTCTTCAGGGACAAATTTGTAACTAATCAAATAACCTTACCCTGGATAGAGCTACAAAGGGCTGTATACGAGAAGAAATTGGCGCAACTAAGTGAAACCCTGATGGTCATACAACCATTTTCCCAAATCATATTATTGTAAGATAACTTCCAAGTTCACCAACAACCTCTTTCAAACATAATGAAAGAAAATTATTATGTGTCCATGGTAATTCATGGGGACTGAAATTACCCCAAAACTAACTCAATGAAAAGAGTTGAGTTGAATGACACACTGAAATTCATGTTCCTTTCATGCAAATATTTAGTTTTCATGCTCAGAGAAAAAATATTAAGTTATATTAAATAAACAAATTGTTTGCTGAATAATCCAGAGAAATAAATTAATAGCATCAATGCCATATTCATTAAATACCTATGTAAATACAGCTTCAAAGCAGTGAGTCAAAAACAACCAATACACCATTCAGGTAACTCAGTGTTTCCATTAACCATTAAATACTGGTCAGTTCCTGAACCTACTTAATAGTATGTATAGCTTCACAGCTGCAGAATTGGTTAATCTGACTGATCACATGTACAGATGGTTAAAAATAAAGCTGCTACATTATTAAAAAGTTTTTTCCACGTGTAATGTTTTCTCCAAGCACATGCATGTTTGTTGGGTTATCAAGTCAACAAGTGTCAGACAATGACCATTTAACTTTATGTGGTGACCAGTGAAATAATTAATAATTGGTCACTGTGACTGGTGAAGGATTTTACTTTTCCAGGGTTACTGTATTTAAAGAATATGTAGTGGGAATGCTACTAATTTATTTTCTGGATTTTTCAGCATAGTGAGTGGAAATCCTCAAAACCTGTCTAATTCAGTGCAAGTAGTAAATAAAATGGCAGACTGGAATTACTTTTTCCTTTAAACAAGAATTTATAATTTATGCAATGAAAGAAAAAATTACACTACTGTTCTGATTATCTTCAAAATACTTACCTTTCTGTAACAAAATGACATAACAAAAAAATTCAGAAGAAAAGGTTCATTCGGCCCTCTGTAGTCAAACTTGAAGAACAGGATAGTAATAATGAGCACAATGTAGTGATGGGAAGAGTCACAGAAGGCACTACGAACACAATGCAAACTGCAAACCACCACCACTAGCGAACCACCCCTATTAAATAAGAACATTATACAAATCAAACAATAAAACTGTAAATTTTTGTAATGTAATAAGACAATTTCAATAAGTTTTTATTTTTCATATTTATTGTTATCATAATAAATATTTTAGAATTTTCTATATCTTAGTAATCTTCAATTAACAACCTTACAAAATTGGTTCACAAGCTCCATTAAAAAAATTTTAGACAGCAAAAAATTGTTTTAACCCTAAAATGTAACAAAAGTAAAGAAAAATTGTCTTGGTAGTAAAGAATGTCCAAATTACAATAAAGATAATTTTTATTAAAAAATTATCCTCTACACCGTAGTAAAAACAAGTTCACCATTAGACAAACATGCCAAATAATACTAGAAATTTTATTCTGGCAAAGACAACATAGAAATTATCTATCAATTAATTACATAAGGCACTGATGCATCTATTTTATGGTTTATTGCAGCTTTGAAATTTAAAAATATTTCATTGTGATGTTTTTAACAAACAATTAAAAATGTTTACCTTTGTCGTAGATTTTAATTACAGATTTTTGTCTCCCTACATTATTTTAAAGCTTTATTACAAATTTTTGATTCAAAAAATAATACACGCAGTTTCACTGTATTTACCATCACCGGCATTCGATAAAATTTACTCTTTCACCATATCAAAGTTATAAAGAAGATATTTGCTTAAATTGTTAATTAGAAAGTTTCATTTAATATATGTCATAAGTTGTAAAACTATTGTATATGAATTTATTGATTTTTTTACATTTCTTTTGGGTGATTTTCATTGCCCATTCAAGCAGTTACTTAAGCCAATAAGGTCTAATGGAAATAAGGCGTAACACAACAACCTTGTCATCAGAAAGAAACTTGACGCAATTGAGTGCAAAATGATTTAACTAAGCCTACCTCATCTTTTTTCTACAAAAAAAAATTCTTGTCACACTTCAATATCATAATTCAAGTGAAGTATAAAATAATAAAACAAGCTTTAACAACAAATATCAGTACTGTAATTGCAGAAAAAGTCATCCCCAAACACCTTTCCTTCAAGTAATATACCAATGAGTTAAGACTTATAACTTTGTTCCAATTTCTACATGAATCTTTGCTGAGCTGGAAACTTGGCTCTTATAGTTTAAATGAATGGAAAAAGAGCTTTCATGAAATATTTAGATCACTAGTCTATGACTTCCCAAATTTGATATATATATAGGCAATTAAATCATACCACAAAAAACCAAGGTTGGGAAACCGTGACAGGCTAAAAAATCAGTAAAGCAACACAAGTTACATGGACACATTAGTACTCTTTTGTCAAAACTATTAAGATTTTCCTCCTAACAAGTGCCATATCATGCTCTGAAAAATTCAAGAAATTCATAAATACTAATGATTTTATTCGGAGTTCAATGAAATTAATCTAAAATCAAAACTTGCAATTCTTTAAAATTTTAATGTATAAAATTAATTTAAATTATACTTTTTCATAGAAGAACTTTCAATTTGTGTATTTTATTTTTTAGTGTGTGAAAAAAACGACAAGTTTAGTTTCTATAAATTTTTAAATTAATGGTAGAATTTTGCCCTTGAGGCAGACAACACCCATCTAGGTATAAAAATGTTAAAATAATTAAAAACCCTCTTTTCAATTTATAAATACAACTTATGCGCTATAAAATGTTTTAAAGCTTTTTAAAAAACTAACTATGTACATCTATAAAAAACTTCAATTAAAATACAGGAATTTCACCACCCCCTTCCCCCCCAAAAAATGAATAACGGTTAAAATAAAGTAATTTATGGGGAATCTTTTATGACATAAATTGAGAATTTACCAAAAATAATTTCATTTTAAACAAATATTATGTAATCATCAAAGCACAGCTATAATAACATATGCCAAGATGAAAACAATATATTTGTTTTGGCTTGTATTTATGCTAACTTGAAAATTTTGTTTGTTATTCTAATTGCTTTATAACAATCAAAATAAATTTTTAGCGAGTGACCATACACTTTAAATTCAATGTAATGCTGGAAACATATAAAAAATAGGAAATATAGAATTAGTATTCTGTAGTCATACAAGGCACAAAATGATAATGGAAAGGAAAAAAACAGCAACTACATAATAATTACTTTTTTTATCTTACATTACGAGTACAATGAGGATCAAAAACTGGAATAGTAGCAATTAAAATCCAAAGAAACAATTAAGCTTAGAAAGGCAAGTATTTGATAAAACAGGAAGCTCTAATTGTTGAAATGCTAGTAGGTTATAAAGAACAGCTTGAAGAGAAACATGCTGAAAAAAAAAACTATAAAATAGACCTAATACAGATTTTCTACACTACAATAAATTAGACTCAGAGTAGGTAAGCACCAGAGATATAAAACAAATACCGCTGTATTAAATGACCTGGAATTATGATAGGTGCAGAGTAGGACCCCATGAGCAAAGTACAACAGTTATAGTTTAAATACAACTGTCAAGTGAAACAGGAACTGAAATGTAGTTGGAAGGCTTAATAAAAGTAGACCCATGCACCCATTATATATATATATATAATTATTAAGTACCATATTTCTTCAAAATGTGTTTTGTACTAAAACATTACAATTGTGTTTGTTGTGATTAAAACCATGATTATTCTCTTCTTAAAAGCTTTAAGTAATAAAAAAATGCTAAACATAAAATTGAAAAGTATCTCACATATGAATTGTAATGCTATACCATTTTTTAATTTACCTTAGTCATGATTTATATTTTGGAGATCTTAGGGAGAATAATGAATTTTATGATAAGTAGTATACAAATTATGTAGTGTATAAAAGTTCAACACTGAACAATTTTAAACTCCCGCCCCCAAAAAAAAACCTGCCACCCTTCTTTTAATGTTACACAATTACAATTTAACTATTTAATTCTAAGCAGGAGTTAAGGATGCCACATGGGACACCAAGAATAAACAGAAAAAGACCCACAGAAAGTTGTACCACAGCTATGGTAAGAAATATGTGAGGTCTTGCAATACTTAAGATTCCATAACACAGAGGTCACTGGCGAAAGCAATTCACATTTCCCAGGCAACAGTTTTACAACATAATCAAAAAGGACTTCTGTCTGGAAAAGTGACACAAGTTATGTATACTCAAGCTACTTCCATGACATATCTGTTCAACCATCACATACCTCAAGCAGATGGAGAATGAAAGAGGTATACATGCTAACCATGAAGGAGACATACCAATCTAACTGTTAAAACAGAACATAGGAATTTGTAATTAGACTGTTGAAACTGGTAGCGAGAAACAAGTTCTTATTAATTAGATGGATTATGTAAAGCATTTTAATACAAAGGTTTGCTTACTTGTCGCTGAGCGACAGCTACACAATGTGCTGTGCCCTACGAGGGTATCAAAACCAGGTTTTTAGCATTTTAAACCCTCAAACTTACCACTGAGCCACTGGGGGCATATTCAGTGAGAAGAGATGAGCTTTGGATATAACAGTCTGACAAATGAGCCTTTTGGAGTGGAAACTTCGCTGTGGGGCTTTTATCAAGATGCATAGTCATCAGTAAGAGCATGATCGGACATACCAATAAGGACTGCAACAACATGGTCACACTCCAAACTCATTTTAAAGCAACATATTCAATCTCTATAGTAAAACTATTCCTTCTGTTGTTTGGGAAATAAAATAAGCTTTGTATTATTACTAATCGATTACTGTGTTTAAAAATAAAACTTGCAAATAATGCTGGACAACATGAAATAAAGTATACTTACGGCAAGCCAAAATTGGCAATAATTCGTGGTGAGTCTGTAGTTAAGGCACTAAGAAATACTAGAGGATAGATAACATTCTTTTCCAAGAAAATCATCCATACTTGAAACTTTTCAAACCACATGATCTTTGCAGCATCTAAAACAGGAACAAAAGAAAATTAAGTTTAAATATCCTCTTTGAGAAGGAACGTTATTTTTTTAAATTTGCACACATGTTATAGTAGTATTCTAATTATTTGAAGTTGAACTTCCTTTAACAAAATGATCTCAAAGAAAGAAGACTTTTATTTACAACTAAAAAAAAAAGTTTACTTAAACTTTCTAAAAGTGGATGGACAAGTTTAGAAATTACTGAAAAATATAGCTTTCTACTGTTAATAAGATTATGCTTACTGCTAAAAATCCTGTTTTGAAGTTTACTAAGAGCACATACAACACAATAAAATGTTAAAGCAATACTCTGACAAACTTACATCGTCAACATACCTCTACAAGTACGAGTAGCACAAAATTACACAATACTATAGGTCACTTTTAATCCCAATGATTTAGCAGAATAAGTTAGATCTCTAGGAGATACTGAAATTTAATGGTTATCATAAAAGATTGGTTAACAAAATTTTCCCCATTCATGAAAAAGAAAGGAAAAAGAATGTGATTCACGAAAAAAATTTGCATTCCTATTACAGTTTATTAGTACTTAAGTTAATAATATAATTAAGAATATTGAAAAGAAATCTGGTTTACCTATACGCATGATAGCAAAACTAGGACATTCACTTAAATTACATTTACCATGCTTGGCATTTAAGCCAAACATTCACTATAAAAAAAAAAATGTATCACATGTAATCTAGGACTTCTGAAGAGATATATAGAAAAATATGTAATTCACAGTACTTCTTGTGATATTTGTAATGAAAGATATACGTGAAACTGAGAGACCCATAACAAAACATTGTATGGAACATCTTCACACAACAAGGATGAGTGAGGTCTAAGAGAGTGGTTACAGCACATATTATTAATGAGCATTAATTACCTAAATTGATCATCCTTTTAGCATCAAATTAAAATTAAAATGCTACAGTTTTCTGGACAGAAAGTACAAGGTGACCCTTCTCATAAGATTTGAGAAACCTTCAATTAACAGGAATAGAGGGTGGTCACTGTAAATGATTGACTTATGTACATGGATATGGACATTTTAATACTTTCTGCTTTATTTCTTTTCTAAATAGTATATATATATATATATATATATATATATATACATATGTGGTTATAATGACATTTACACTTTATCCATACATATTTATTAGATGTTAATGTTTACATGACTCATCTTTTTGTTTTTGATTTTAAATGAATATTTTCTTCACTATGTTCATATTCTTGTCATACATTTATTGGTGTTACCTTCTTGTTGCTGATAACATGGTCGTACATCAGCTGTTTGTTCTGTTAAAACTGGGTTTGTGTTTAGTACAGTGTATCTCTTGGTAAAGGCATAAGATGTAAAATAGTGGAAATAAAGAATTTTCACTGTATTTTGGCTGTTTCTCTTCATTAAACACGAATCTGAACAAATATTATATATAAAAATAAAATATTTTATTTGCAGAACTAACATAATCTGTAAAAAGTTCTGAAGTTTCAAACCATTTCATGCAATATTTCTTCTTTACAATGCAATAAAACACTCGACCTTGGTAGAGTTAATACTTCAACAAAACTTAATGAACTTTTACACGTACATGAAGTCACATTTGATATCAGTTAATACTTTAACAAAACTTAATGAACTGCTACACATATGTGAAATCACATTTGATATATATTTCAACACTTGATTTTTGACAAACAAATATCTGTAAAATAATACAGAAAGTTGAGTGCATTATATTAAAATGATTTTGAATATACAAATCAGCAAGTCAGGACAACCACAGCTGGTACAAAATTGAGGTGAAATGGTGTATAACAAAACTATATTTTAACATTATTTGTTCTTCACAAGTATTGATGCCACAGGTAATTGATTGCAAAATATTTCTACACTTAGATTATAAATAAGTATTCAGATCGGGGATTCAGAATTTTCAAAACTGAGATATTTTTGTACTTAACAACATTGGAAAATAACGGAATAATGATTAACTTGGAACACCAGAACTATCTAAAAAGAGACCTGCAACAAGCTGTACCACAGACATAGTAAGCAAAGTGGGAAGTGTTGTAACAAATGAGACTCCATGAACGAAAAGGAGAGTAACAAAAGCTGTCCACATGCCCCAGGCAACAATATGCAACAAAATCTAGAAGGATTTTCTTCTGGAAAGCAAACTTCACATGTAAAAAAGTTCTTCCATGACATATCCATTCAACCACTGCATACTTCAAGCAGCTAGAGAATACATGGGTATTCATGATATTCCATATGAAGACATACTGATCAAGTTTCTAGATGCACAATAACTCCATATTTTGATGCATTCTATGTATTTCTGTACATTCTAACTGTTATAACAGGCACTGAGAAACCATCATCCTTGTACACTAGATGCTTATAGAAGGCAAAGAAGGAGTAGTGGTGCACTTTTGACATGAAAGCCTTATGACAAAACATTTTGCAATGGTAACTACACTGTGAAACTATTGTCAAGATGCTCGGTCATCGGATAAACTATTACCAGATGTGGTAACACGGACTGTAATGACATGGTGAAATCCCAAAATCATTTTAATCTAACATATTGCAATGGTAACTACACTGTGAAACTATTGTCAAGATGCTCGGTCATCAGATAAAGTATTACCAGATGTGGTAACACAGACTGTTATGACATGGTGAGATCCCAAAATCATTTTAATCTAACATATTGCAACGGTAACTACACTGTGAAACTATTGTCAAGATGCTCGGTCATCAGATAAAGTATTACCAGATGTGGTAACACGGACTGTAATGACATGGTGAGATCCCAAAATCATTTTAATCTAACATAGTCAACTTCTGTTTACTAAACATCAAGAAAACAATTTATACCTCGAACTTCAAATTGATGGTATTCATGTGTCTTCAAGATAGGATGTGCACAGCACAACCAAGGGGCTTGTTTCCTGAGCTGGGGTAGGATGTAATGAAGGGCTACTCCAAACACCACTGCTAACAGCTGGACGCCACTCTCAACATATGGCTATTTCAGAAAAAGCCCCAAACATCTCATTATCAAACTTACTTCTAAACTATTTTTAATGAAACAAGTTATAGTTATGTTAAATAAAACATCAACGGCTTATCTATAATTAATATATTTCTAATGTTTACTTTTTTAACCTCAGCTGTGTCTAACCATTTGTATCACACTCAGTTTAATAGCAAATACCACCCTGAAGTTTATATTAAAATAACATTTTTGAAAAACAACAAAATAATAATGTGAAATCTTATGAAAATAATAAAAAACTACTCATGATACAAATTCATGAGACACAAGAGTTATCGAAAGTGAATGACAGATTTGAAAAAAATGCCAGATACACAAGTTGATTCAACTTCAATGTCAAAACAGTTCCTTCTACTTGTCAAATGGCTTGAGAAATTTTCTGCAAGGGTGCAATGAATTTAGAAATAAATTCAAGAAGAGTCAGGTATTATAAACAAAACCAATTACTGGAATAAATTCACCAAAGACAAATCAGTAGAACTGAGCTGAACAATTTATGTTCAACTTTAATGAAAAACTGTTCATGGTAAGCACTAAGAATACTTCTACTGAATACAGCAGATACTTGGATTTGGATAAGAAAAATATGAAAATATAGTACTTTAGTTGTTAACAGTTTTATCTCTTACTACGATAAAAGAAGTAGTAGACAGCTTTCTTTAAAATATTGGTGTTCACTTTCCTGGAATACACTTTCTTTACATTTGAAACCTCGTTTAATTCTTAACAAACATCAAATAATAAAGCTAAACACTATATTTATTAACACTAAAACGACTGTCATACTACTTTACTATGACAATGAAGTGAAAAAAAAACTGCAAGTATCAATGCATGTGTCATTATAAAGTAGTATTAGTGATTTGTTAAAAATACTTAAAATAACTAAGTTTTTAATAATATTTCTGGTTTATGCAACTATTCTGCTACCTTAATATGTTGTTACAGATAAAACTCAATAAAATGTGACACAGAATTCAATGCATACAATAAAATGTAGGCTTGTTAACAACCTAGCAATCAAAACATTGTACAACATTATCTAAAGCTACTACATCTTGAATTAAATAATGTTTAAAATTTTAACAATGCTAGAAAAGCTTTTCCCACAATTTGGTGTTCTATCTAAAAACAAAATAAAGCAATCAGCATAAACTATATTAATCCTTTCTTGTTCTCTAATATTAATGTTTTGTGTATACCAATTATCTAGGTAATTATAAGAACAGTCAGTCTGTGTGTAGCATGTTAGTTCACATGGAAACCCAACATTCCTACCTGTTAATTGTACAGTGGTACTTTAACATTCATCGTGAGTGCAAATTTATGATGTTTATAACATTAAAGACAATTACTTCAGTAAAATAAACAAACATGCAAGGAAACACATTAACTTTTTCATGGATTATAAATAATGCAATACCATTAAACTTCAATACAAATTCGAACAGATGCCTAAAAATCAATATTTTATAATTATTATATGTTTCCAACTATCTCAACACAGATGCCTAAAAATTGACAATAGGTCTAAAGTTTAAATGCGCTTTGTATGCAAAGAACAAGTTTACACATTAGGGGAATAAAATATTACATAATTTCTGTTATGGGTGGAAGTGGACCCAATGTTTTTTTAATACTTTAGGGAAGAGTATCAACTATCTTACTACAGGCACCTAAAAATTGCCAATTAGACCTAAATTACTGGTGGAAGTGGACCTGACATTTTGCTAATACTTTATGGAAGAGTAAAAAAAAAAAGAGTTCATACCATTTTGGAAGGAAAAAAGGATAATAAATAAAATAGCAACAAATTAAGATAATTGATTTTTAAACTTCTTCATATCATAATTTAAAAGATTCACTATTTTATAACCTGACTTTATTCAGAGTTCAATCAAGAAAAAAATCTCAAGATCTTAATCACAGATGGCAATTATCCAGAAAGACAAGGTGTTTATACAAAAAATGTTGTGTACAGAGAAATATTTCGTTTATAGTCATTCCATGTTTGTATACTTATTTACTTTAAATAAAACGACTCAATATTCTGTTTAGTAGATTTTTGTTTCATTCATGTCCAACTACATAATACAACCACAGCATTAAAGGATTTATCTATTTAGAACATATTCCCTTCCCACATACACAATATTCCACTTAATAATGCTGCACATGTGAAAAAATGCTTTCGGTTTTGGTTTGCATGGTACAGCACACGCTTTGTATGTGGGAAGTTGAGGATTGAATAACATCCATGTCCTTTTTTTTTCTTTTTTCATATTGTTTGCTAAACAATGTTTCAGTAATCAAATAATTGTAGTACACACATCATGCATGATTTTATACCATAATTATAAAATAATGATACATAAACAATTACTTTTGAAAAAAAAAAATTGATTTCAAAATCAACATATCAGTAATAAAAAAGAAACTAGCCAAGTAAATACTAAGAGTAAACTTCTATATTTCTAAAAGATTTTATTGCATCATGAAACTCTACTAGCATTCAAAGATTTATTCTTCATTTGTTAACTCACAAACTTACCTGCAAAACAGTAAAAACTGTACTGACATGCACAGCAAATATAATCACAGCAATAAAAATACACACAACTCCGTCTGATTTCATACGGACTAGCTAAGAAACAAAGAAAGCAGGTACTTTAATGAATATAACAAAAAATTTAAATAAAATATTGGTATTACATGATTATATGTGAAAAAATAAGATAGGATTGGGCCTTTCTGAAGCCTTATTTTAAGAAAATTTTCAAATGTAATGACAATGTTGTTAAAATGTTTTGAAACTACTTATAAAATATATGTTAAATGCTGCTTTAAAGTCAATTTGTTCAAAACCTTTCCATTAAAAAAAAACTCTCCATATGTTATACTCAAGAAACAAAGTTTCAATATTTAATCACAGAATACAATAAGGTTACTTTGTGAATACTTTTGGATGTCATGAAACAAAGACTATTCAGATGTATTTTAAAATATGAGCAAAATCACATAATGAGCCCATTAATGTTTGTAGTTATTTCAGGTTTCCTATAAAATTACAATTTCAGTACAGATACACTTTGAGAAACTTGCTTAGGGCCAAAAATGCTGCTTTTAATGTTATCAGACAAACTAAATATAACTTTGTAGCATTATAAACTTCTCAAGATCACAAAGCTTATCATATGAACACATTCACTATGAAAGTTAAATACAAAACATTAAATTACCACTGTATCTTGTAGTTTTGTGGGAAGAGGATCAACTAGTTCTTTATTCTCATCTTCCTGACTTTGATCAACTGATGCCTCTGACCACAGGTGATTTTTTAGAAGGGCCCTTTGTTTGAGTGAAATAAGAAAATCATTAAATAAATTTTTAGAAACTAAGTTTTTTTTAGTGTTTTTAAGCATCTACAAGATTACTTGCTTTTATGTACTGTTTCAAATGCATACTTTTCCCACAAATTGGATTTTAGTAAAGAATGCTTTTATATCCTTATTTTTTAATTGTGAAAGATCTATCACAAAAAGTAAGCACCTTTCAGGTGTCAAGTGCACACCTGCATATCAAATTTCAAAACTTAAAAGTAAAAGTAATAATTTCAAGGTTTTTTAACTCAAATAAATTTTGAATTAATATTTTGCAATAATGTAACATTATTTAGTGTAATTAACACATAAAAATGAAAATATAATGATTCATATCTTGTTTCTCTACTATGTTAGTTCTTAGCTGCTACCCTTTTTTGATGCCACAGCATTTGGTTTAAACAATGCTAATAAAGCTTAGCTTTGAAATAGTTATAGCCAACATTGAAGTCCAATTGGATAGAGCAGATTATAAACTATTTATGTCAACAAAGTGTAAATAAAGTGGTTTGAACCATGATGTATAGTTTCTTGAGATAAAAGACTACCCAGAACTAATGTAATGATGAACAAAGAAATTTAGTAGGATGTTTATAAAACTTATAAACAAACCACAGATCTTGTAATTTTTTATAATTTTTTTACGTGTTCTTTTTTATTCCTGAAAATATTTTTTGTGTTAAATTATTAGTTTGAAAACTACAGAAATTTCCTTCTATGAAAAGACACCAGATAAACTTCGGTTTAGCACGTATCGTAGGTAACAGCAAAATATTCCAATGACTCAAATCCTTATCTATTGAATATAATAATAATAATCCCTGTAGACTCCCACTGGAGCATAGGGCCCCAACAACACCTCGCCGACGGAAGTTGTTGTTGCAGTAATTTTTTTTTTTCAACAGAACAATTAAAAATATGTTCTTGTTTTTACTGCTCAAATAGCCCCCCAGTGGCACAGCGGTATGTCTGCGGACTTAGAACACTAGAATCCGAGTTTCGATTACCCGTGGTGGACGGAGCACAAATAGTCCATTGTGTAGCTTTGTGCTTAATTACAAACAAACTGCTCAAATACTTTTGCCTGAACCTGTGCACATATAATTACATCTTTTTTTAATGTTAAGTAGGGTATGTTCGTGCCCCTATAGCGCGTTGGATTTCTAATCCAAAGGTACCGGGTTCGTTCCCCGGCAGGGATGCCACCACCATTGCCTGGTCCCAAGTCCAGGATGAGAAAGGAGGAGGGTTGGGTGCGGGGCTAGCAACTCCGCCCCGTAAAACCAACCTGATTTTTCATTTTATACATGTTATGTAATAATTTGTTTTATTATGAAGCTAAATGTACGATTTACATAACATGCAAAAATTAACGTCATTCTCTCTTTGTGGTGTTACTGTTGTTTTTCTTTTTTTTCAACTGTCTAAATACTGCTTTGTGTGATTGTATATGAACATGATAAACTAAATATAAAAAACAGTAGTACTATGGTTATAATCACCTAATGAGGTGGTACAAAATATTAGTTATACTAAAACTATAGTAATTTCTACTAAAGTTTTCAATAGTATTACCCCATCCTCCACCCTTAATGGCCTATAGTTACCGGTAACTAACATATCTCGGGTGAAATATTTCTTATATAAATAGGTAAAACGTTTATGGGAACTAGAGATGTGATTAAGTCGATTTAACACAATGAGCTAAACCTCCCAGAGGTCAGCGGGGAGTCTAAGGGCTTATAATGCTAAAAATCGGCTTTCGATACCCAAGGTGAGCAGAGCACAAGTAGCCCATTGTGTAGCTTTTTGTATAACAACAAACACATAATACACTAACTAATCAAAAAGGAAATATACGACGAAGTTAAAGTGTTATTATAAATTATTCCAATTACATTTTATGAAAATTTATTTGTTGAAATTCAATTAAAAGGTTCTTATATTTATCGTAAAGTAAAATATTTTTACGGTAAAACTAAAGCGTGGATTTAAAATGCTCCCTCTCCCTGGCCAGGTGGTTAGGACGCTCGACTCGCAATCTGAGGGTCGCGGGTTCCAATCTTTGTCCCACCAAACATGCTCGCCCTTTCAGCCGT
>NW_013666294.1:79969-108660 GCF_000517525.1 Limulus polyphemus
ATATATATATATATGTATATAATAATAATAATCACTGTAGACTCCCACTGGAGCATAGGGCCCCAACAACACCTCGCTGACGGAAGTTGTTGTTGCTGCAGTAATTTTTTAGCAGGTTGGTTTTTACGGGGCGGAGTTGCTAGCCCCGCGCCCAACCCTCCTCCTTTCTCATCCTGGACTTGGGACCAGGCAATGGTGGTGGCATCCCTGCCGGGGAACGAACCCGGTACCTTTGGATTAGAAATCCAATGCGTTATCCACTGCACTATAAGGACACTATCTATTGAATATTACTGTTAATTTTATCTTTGGCAGTTTTTGTCATGTTATTAAAATTTATAATATAAAGTTATAACTACTGCAGTTAACAAAATAAAGTATGAAAAGAAATATATTAATGAATGTAAATTAAGTGGAAAATGATTGGACATATAAGATGAAACTTTCTGTTCAACAATAAAAAAATTGAAATTTTACAACAAAACAAAGTATTTTTAGTTGTTAATTTTTTTTTTCCGAAATGGTGTCTCACAACAAAAATGATGGAAATACTACATCACATGATTTTTTACAGCTGAAACTAGATACTATTTTAAGAAGGAAAAAAAAAAATCCAGGTACGTCAGTGACACCTCCTCTGACCTGAGAAAGATTAAGCTGATAAAAAAAAAACCTCCTTTTAGTTAAGATTGTGTGGTTTAGTTATAGTAGGAAAGAAAAGCAATTACATTATCTTCCTCAAGCTATCCTAGTACCTGTATTATATGTAGTTTAGTGATGTTTTGTTGAAAAGAAATGATGAAGCTAATTTGCTTACCAGAGTACAGTTGGGTCACTGGCACTACGACTAAGATGGTAGGATATTGAAATAAGAATCCCACAGTAAACTGAAAACATGATGTTCTGGGATGGATTTCGTTGTTCCTGCATATGAAAAAATGAATCTTTAATGATTCTCCTTAGTTTTACCTAGAGGTAGATAAATACAACATTAAAGGTAACATTAAAATAAACCTGATAGTCTCTTCTAATATAGCTAGTGAATGAGACTTGGATTCTATGCTGTGTCTTTTAGTTAGTGAATAAAGTTTTGGACTCCAGGGTGAGTCCTTTCGCAACAGTGATTGAGATTTTGAAATCAATTCTGGGTCATTTAGCTAATGAATTAAAGTCAGGGCCTCATTGTAAAATCCTTCAGCAAGTGAATCAGGTTTTGGGCTCAATGCTGGTTTTTATACTTAGTGGATCAACTTTTCAATTTAATTCTGAATCCTTTAGGTGCAGTGACGAGAAGTTATGGATGTTTTGCTGAACCCTTTAGTTAATGAATGATATTTAGACTGGATACCATTTGTTTGTTTAGAATTTTCATGCAAAGCTATACAAGGGTTATATGCCCATAGCTGTCCCTAATTTTGAACTGATAAAACTAGAAGAAAAGCAATTAGTCAACAGTACCCACTCCAAACTGTAGGACTACTCTTGTCTTACCAAAGTGTAGATCTTTCACTTTTAGAGCACACCCACAGCCTCAAAATGCAGAGCATGTTTTTTTTTTTAGCAAAAGAACACAAACCATAAACCCTCAAATTCTCAGTCTGAGCATGCTAAGCAGTCACATCCAGTCTGACTCTATATCAAGTCCTTTACTTTTAGTAAGTGATATTTTGGATAATACGTAAGTTCTTTAGCTAGTGAATGAGATTTTACATTCAGTGATAAATCCTCTAGCTGATGAATCAGATTTTTGGCTCATTACTTGGTCCTTTAACCTGAAACAGTCTCTGATTCAATTCTGAGCCCTTATAAATCTAATGAATGGTGTTTTGGGTTTGATGCAAGGACCGTTTTCATTGCTAACCAAAAAGGCAGCAACAGATGTTCAAACAAAATAGTGACAACTAATTTTGATTATAATTCACTGCCAAAATATTTTTGGAAAAAAAAAAATTTTTTTAACAATATTGAAATAACATAACTCAATTTGTCCCAATTCCTGTTGAAGTTTCATGCACTTAATTTCAACCACAAATGAATGCACTAAATATATGTAATGTTTGCAAACAAACTTCACACTTTTTAGAAACAACTGTACATTTTTATAACCAATAAGATGAGGTGCATAAATTTTACATTGGCTACAAAATTACAGGTTTTGGTCACCATGGAAATCTAATATTCAATATAATAAATAATCTAATTCTGTGTAACAAAAATGTTTACCTCTACATTAAAATAAAGCAACGTCACCAAAAACATCTGTTTTTCAATAAACGGAAGAATACTACATAACTTTAATTAATATCGTTTTGTGTACACAGCACACAGTTTAGGCAAAAAAAAAACAACAAAAAAAAACGTTTAAGACACTCTTTTGAAGAAAAAATATTATATTTTCATTCCTTTCTACAAATTTTGAACTTATCCCTTGATGAAACTAATCATTAAATTATAGATACTTAATTAATACAGGAAACCAAAATCTAAAGCACTTTTGAAAGTTACACCTTGAATGTTCACCTCTCAATAAGAAAGATCAACTTTGAAAAAACAAGTGTCCATAATAACTGTATTTTTACATGGTATTATACCTATTGTTTTTTGTCCTTGTGCTATTGAAGTATAACCTATTGTTTGAATAAAATACTTAATGTAAGTTCATCAATCCTACACTCCACAGTGGCAACAGCCATACTTTTTAATGGTTGAGTTTGAACAAGACAGAAAAAATCTGCATCAACAAACATTCTTTTTACATATAAACTTATCAAACTATTGCTAATGCAATACTATTTGAAGAAAAATATTCAAAAAACATGTACAAATAATTTTAAGAAAATTATAGGTTGTCTCTCCATGATACTTAAAAAAATTGGTTGAATAAAAGAATTTGAAAAGTTACAGTAACATGACTCATAATCCAACAAGTAAGTTCATACGGTAAATCTTTCTTGACCAAATACCTCTGTACAGTCCCAAATATAGTGGACACAACACATGTAATGTTTGTTGGGAAGTTCTATTTTATCATTTTCCCTTTGAAAAGACCATGCATTCTATCATCGAGCCAATGCCTTTTTCAAAGGGAGCATTCCAGCTCCACAATGACCCAAGTACAGGATTGCCTAAAAGGCACCTGTCATAAGTTAACTGGCCACCACAAGATCTTAGATGCCTAGGTATTACTACAAAAACTTACCCTGAGACCACTGTATGCAAGACCATACAATACTGTTACTGTGAGTAAACTTCTGACGATGCAGTATGTGGCTGACAATAAACTTGTTGTAGCTGTAAAAAATATTACCTTGAAAGTTAGTAAAAGTATCTCACAAACACATTAAATAACTTTTTTTTAAATAATACAATAGACACTGACATCAATTAACTATGCTAAATAATTCAATTATTTAATAATAATTATTACTATCAAATACTCATACAAAATTTTATGAAAAATTACTGTTATTTCTTTCTTTCATCAATCACAGTAAAAACAGAAATTCAGACAAAGTAGCCAGCCTAACTCTTACTACACTTCACTATTTACCAAACCCAGCATACAGTATTACTGAATCAAATAAAATATTTTTTAATGGTTTTTCTCAACAATGATACTCATGACATGATACACATTAACTACCTTGCACATCACAAGAAGAAAATCTTGTAAGTTTCACAATACATATTAATTTTTTTAAAGATGTTTATTTTATTTCAATAGATAATATTTTGACACTGAATGCACATGGCATGAGAAAAAAATTAAACTGGATATGTCACTTTTTTTAAATGAAGAAAAAATCATGCCTGTTTGGTTTAGAGCAAAGCCACATTAGGCTAACTGCTGTGTTCACCATGGGGAATCGAACCATGGATTTTATCATGGTAAGTCCACAAACTTACCATTGTTCCACCGGCTGACAAAAAGAATTATGCAAGAATTCCAATAGATAGGAAAATATTTTCATAATATGCAATCCTTTGAAACAATGTGATAATTCTAGATTGACAATTAAGCTCATAATTAATTGATAATAGTGCATAAAATGACACAAACATACCGCTTGGTTTTATTGTTCATATCCCAATTAATATAAATTAATTAGAACTTGTATTATAATTTGCATCATTTAATACATACAAACTTTCATAAGTACTTATATTGGTTCTTTTACAAAATGACAGTGATTTTCATAACGGTATAAGTAAATATTTTATAACTGTAGAGGATAGTTTTATTTTTTCACAAGTAATACTTGTACTGTGGTATATTAACTCTTCTCAGCTCAGTATCTCAGGTTTTTATCAAGGGCAAAATGACAACATCAAGCTTTGAAAAATTATGTGCATTTTATCCCCCCCTCAAATTACCTCCAAAATAAAATTACAGCTGAAATGTTGATATTTTAAACTTTCTATTGATGTAAGTTTTGTTAGCATTTGTTTCGGATGAAGTAATAAAAAACCCATTAAAACTGCTAACCCTAATCTTCAATATTCACCCTCTTTTCTAATTATTGCTGAGATAATAAAAAATCATTACATTTCCTGTCTGCAAAGATAAAACTTGTCAATGATGAGCCTAAGCTACAAATATGTAAACTCTGCACATATTGAGGGTTAATTTGAAAACAGTGAATTTTTAAAGTTTGTAATGTCAAGAACTGTAAAATTCAACTATCAACGTTTTTTTCATGATTTTCAAGTGTCTGAATCTGACAAAATTGTAAATATATCATTTGAAACCTTGGATTATTTTATTTATAGCAACCTGTTTCCTGTAGTGTTCCTGTCCTTCCTTGTGCAGCTCTACTAAATTGCAAAATTTCTTAGTACATTTCAAGGTGTCTTGAAGCCAAGCAGGGTATTTGTCTTGTAAGTTAGGAACAGTTTATTATTTGCATGTTATGGAAATGTAATAAGTTAACTTGTGAATTTCCCTCCATGGTTATTTATTTTACTAAAGCAATTGCATTAGTAGCTAATTTTCTGTTTGCAAGAAGTCATGAGTTTTGTAATTCGAGGCCATGGTCAATACCAGCATCACATTTTGCTCTTGAGCAAAGGTAAAGCTGCAATGTCTTTTTTAAACACATATTGATAAATTAGTAAAACGAGAATACAGATAAGTTTTCTGTATAAAATAGAGTGAGATAACTACTATACATTTATATTAGCTTTAATGTTTTAGATAATTTTTTGTAACATTTCTTTCAACAATGTAGTATAGCACATAATGTCATTAGATCTCTGTGGTATATACATGAAAACTAGGCTACATGGATTATATCTAACAGTGTAGTAAATAGCTATGTTATATAGTGGTTTTTACTGTATTATAAATCACAGACCAAAACAAATCAAACTTATATTTTTAAAGGGTACTATAGTCACCACGATATCTATTTGAAGTGTCTATGTTTCAGATATGGTGACTCTTATGAGTTATTAACTTTTATTAATGCAAGGTCAGAGCAGGCATGATACCAATCACTGAGATGTAAAGGGTTAAATATGTAAGCCATTTTTTTTATTTATCTTGAAACATCAAATGTTTTTGATAGTTTAAAAAAAAATTTCCAAGTTCTATAAGGAATGTTGTATCTACCAAGATTGTGTTTTCCACTGAATCTTTTCTATAACAAGCATACTTTTTTCTTATAAATTGTGACTTTGAATGTTGCAAATTATCAGCTTCATAACCAAAAGAAGACCAAATCTTACAGCATTTTACTTTCCTTAGTTATGGAAGTTTCATTTTGTGTTATTGGGGTTAAAATAGAAAGCTGTGGTTTCCCAACTTTGTTGCTTTTGATACGGGATATATATTCCAAGTAAATATTCATTTGTAAAATATGTATATTTTTTATCAGTGATCAGCAGCTTGTTTGAGTTTGAATATTTCGTTTCTTTCCAGTTTTTTTGTTGGCATTGCCTGTTATCTTCAGCTTTGGCCTATTACCACAAGTTAATACATTTGTAATGTATGTTCTAGAACAAATTGATATTCATCTCTTTGGAAGTACAGGTGAGAGTAAAGTTTTTTTTTTATGATTACTTTCAATGATAAAATACACACAGAAAGGTGTTTCTTATATTATAACATTGCTATGCCATGTGGACTTGCCAGTTTTGGTTGTTATTAACTGTAGCATCTTAGAATTTTGGTGTATAAGAAGATAATATGAATTACATTAAAGCTTACCTATAAGAAGGTCCCGCATCTTTAGAATGACTCCTCGTGTAGTTATAGCAACTCCATACACACTGAAAGAAGAATAGTGGTCCTTGGAATCAAGTCGAGTCTGCAGACCTAGCAGCAACACACAACACAAACAGAAGTATACAGGACGGCTGTACAAGACCACACGGTTGTAACCCTAGCAACAAAACAAATAAACATTGTTACTAGGTGCAAATGTAAATTCTAGTAGGATACGCAATTGGAGGCTATAATATACTACAGCAAAAATATAGCCACCCCAAAAAAAACAACTGATATAATTAATACTGTGGGTATGCACTGCAGTTGTAAATGTTTAATGACATGTACTACTGTTGCATTGAAACTAGTTGAAAAGTAACTTCTAACTAAATAAAATCAAAAAGCAGTCAACAACCCTAGTTAGATATACTATTTTATTTAAACCCTACTCTTTATTAACAGTTGTACCAACAGTGTTACTTAAGTCCTTGACAAAGTGCTTATGGAAAAATATCAGGATCCAATATATACTAATTTACTACATGACTAGATATAGATCTTATTACACTGTTACCAATTGCTAACTTGTACATATAAGTACAATATACCATGAATTTAGTTTAAGTACTTTGCAGAGTTATCAATTAGGTAGGTTTAGTACATGTCATCATGTTTAAAGTACAGTGTTGTTTTGTTTTGTTACAGGTATAAGTACAGTGTTAATTACAGATCTAAACACTGAGCTGGTAGACTACACATGCAAGGGGGGTTAAGGAGTAATAAATACTTATTTAACACTGGGAATTTTACCGCACCTAAACAGTCCAACCAGATTTCATGCACTAACCTCTGCTGACAAGATTCTGGTGCACAGCAAAACTAAGATCAGAAACAAGACACAAGCATCTCTCAGAAGGATAAGCAAATGATGCAATGACATGAGAACTGGCCATCAGTCCTGCCAAAACCACAGCCATGTTCTGCGCATTCAACAGACATGCTGATGCGGACAAACCATCTTTTGTCATCCCTCCAGAAGAAATAGTGAAGCATCTAGGGGTAACATTTGACAGATAATTCAACTTCTTGAACCATGTTAATGTTACGATAACCAAAACTACCAAAGGGATCAATGCACCGAAAGTAGAATCATAAAACAAAGCCAAGGAATATAACATGCTTATGTGATACCAAAGTCTTACCTGCTATATCCTAGATTATGCATTATGATGATCAGTATGAGTGCCACTCAGCTAAATAATATTGAAAAGATACATAACACATGCTTATGATTGGGCACAGGATGTACTTCAGCCATCCCCACCAAGACCCTGTTACACCACAAAAGTCTCAGCAACATCAACAGTGCTTAGAAGACCATGCATTCCATCATTGTGCCACTGTCCTTTTCAACTGGGATATTCCAACTCTCATACTGAACCTGCAGACACCAAATAAGCAGGAGATTGCCTAAAAGATGCTTCAGAAGACAGTTTTAGGTGTAGAGATGATATACAGCCACTACTGAGATAATTGGTTACCACCAGATCTCAGAAATCTCATAAGAAGTATGTATGCTGCACCACTGTAATCTGTAGAAATCTACTTAAACAATAAATGTACAGATTAATCAAAGGGTGAAGCAGGAAAAGCCTGCTAGAACCAATCTGAAGACCACAATGGTCTTAATAGCCACAGATGGTTTCTACATTACAGCTAGTGAGAGAGCTGGTTGGGCATTCAAGTTTCCAACAAGCGGTACAAGATTAAAGAATGCCATAAAACAAGCTCTCCTCTAGATTGCTGAAAACAGTGAGCCACAAACACACAAACGTCCCCAACGTAGTATTTGTAAATGATTTGCAGATCCCATGCAGGGTAAAGCTAAATGAGAAAAGTGACAAGCTCACAAAACGAGCCCCTGCATTAAATCTGGCACAAATCTACTTGCAGGATATCAACCGCATCTACACCTGTAATGCAAACACAGCAACAATGGAAGGTCTTTGTCAATACTCAGAGAGAGAATGAGACTGCTGAAAACAAAGTACCATATTGGTGTAGTTAGGAAAAGCCCAAAACGGGGAATCAATAGGACAGTATACAGTCAGAAGCCCATTGCTGAATGTGAATAAACAAATATCTTCTATTTCCTGTGAGGGGTTAGTAGCTGTCTGCACAATTCCTGGGATTGTTACTTAAGTTCAAGTCAACTATGTAATAGATGATATATCAATAGTCAATGAATAAATAAATATCAAACAATTGTTGAATTAATAGTATGTAATTTTAGCAGCTCATCTAGTTCACAAATTTGATCATATAACAGCAATGGCATGACTTAAAAAATTATTCAGATATGCATATACTTTATGCTTTACTTTCTGGTTAACAATATGACCATTTATTAAACAGAAATACCATTCACTCTTAGAATTAGTACAAAGAATACCCTACTGGACTCTATAGCTAGTCAACATGTACATATACTGTCTTAAAACCTTTTTTGATTGAAGTATGAGAAGGTGTTAAGGAATAGCAATCAGGCTTAAGAATATCTTTAATATTCAACTGAATTTTACACAAGAATTTGTTCAAAAGTAGAAAGATACCCATTGAATTTATAAATATTAAAAACATTTTGTAGTCATTATGTTGTGTAGTTAGTGTCTTAAGTATGATAGATAACAGGCATTTAATTATTTGATACTGTATACAGCTATTTTAAGCAACAATAATATGAATGACAAAATTTCCCTCACTTAGTTTTTACTTTGTAAGAAACATGACTGAAAAATAACTTGAAATTTAATTATACATATTGCTCTACATTAATTTTAAGTTGCTCTTGTTGTATAATTGAGTTGTTTTATCAAACACTAGTTATCTTTTTTAACCTACTACGAAAGGGAATTCATCTTTCTATTCAAATAACTTTCACAATACTCAAACATACATGTGTTGGTGAGGCAGCATCAGGTTGGACGCTCTGTAAAAAAAAGAAAAGAATTTTTATGATATAACAGTTATGTTGAATCACACAGGTACCCAAAAACATATAGACAATGGTTGTTTCTTATTATATCATACAGTACAGACACAGGTAATATTAATTCTCTACTTTTCATCAATAATTTAATATATTTTTAATCTTTTCTTGAGAATTTTTGTTTACAGAATAGTTTTTAAAGAGAATATAGAATATTTACAACATAAATGAGAAATGAATTTAATGCACTAATTAAAAAAAAAGCCTCAAAGTTAACCTGTGATATGAAATTTTATTTTTGTTCTTGTTCTGCCTCATATATTAGCTCTGTCTCCCAATACAAAAAATAAACATTTTAATGTTCTACTTTTATTACTTAACTCAAAAGCTGAAAAAAAAAAGATAAACAGAAGAAGCTCCATTAAAAATTGATTGTGGGAATGTGATAAATACATATACATGTAGCTAACATACAGTAAAAGTGTACTCAATTTGTTTGTAATTTTTAGTACTATTTATAGCATGTATAATGATCTAATTGTTTTTGTCATGGTCTTAAAATTATAAGATTTTGTGGACTTTATATATATAAAATTATTAATATGAATTAAATACTTAATATTTTTTGTAGTAAGGTAGCATTTAATTTGTCACAAGAGAAGGAGTTTTATTATTTTTTGTGGTTTTCTTATTCAGAACACTATAAACACTGCTTGGTTAAGCTTACTTGACTGCCTAAACACCTACCTTAAGAAGTGTGTATTGACAACCTGCTATGACAAAACAAAACACAAAAATCCATATATCATGGAAAAAATTATTAGCAAGGCACAGAGCCCCAAGGACGGCGACCAGCACCACAAGCACCACGGACACCACATTTTCTGTGATGGTTAGATTCCTACAAAAAGTGACATAAAAATGGTTGTAAAAGTTACTATTATGCATCCACGTAACAATACTCATAAAAAAAATTGAAGCACATAATAAAAGCTATTACTTTCATTCCACATTTCAGCTGTTTGGTATTGTAAAAACATAGTCTAAATAACTTCTTAGCTTCCTCTTCATTCATCTATGTCAAATAAAATATCTATGATGATTGCAAGATAAGTTACCACAAAACTAACTCCAATTAAATACTAGAAACCATTGTTATTTATGAATATCAAATTTGTGGTCATATATATTTATGTTGTTTTAAAAACGTTTTTGATTGAACTATAAGAAAGTATTAAAGAATAGCAATCAGGCTTAAGAATTACTTTAATATTCTACTCAATTTTACACAAGAATTATTTCAACAGTAGAGAGATATCCATTGAACTTATCAGTATCAAAAATGTTTTATAGTCACTGTGTTGTGTAGTTAGTTTTAAATATGATAGTGAATGAGTGTTTGCTTATTTGATACTGTCTACGGCTGTTTAAACAACAATAATGTAAATGGCAAAATGTCTCTCTCTCTCGATTTTATTTTGAAAGCAGCATGACCCCACCATTCATTAATAGAAAAAAAGTAGAGTGAATAAAACCTAAATGCTACCACAATAAAAATTAGGTTACAGAAATATTTACTTGAAATTATCAAATTTGTGGTCATGGGCAGAAATGCAGTGTACAGAGTGAAACTGGACACTAGAAATCATACTTAAGAAGGTCAAGTTTTTGTTGGTCTTCAACAATATAGTCTACAGAGTGAAACTAGACAGCAGAAATCATACTAAAGAAGGTCAAGTTTTTGTTGGTGCATAGTCCATAAAATGAAAGTGGCCACTAAAAATTGTGCTTACTTATGAAGGTAAGATTTTTGGTGGTTGTCAACAACAAAGTAGTCCATAGTAAAACTACATATTATGAATATTTACTTAAAATATCACATTTACAGTGGCTTCCAGCAATGAAACCCCCACAGTTAAATTAGATACAGAAATATTTACTTGAAATTATCAAATTTCTGGGAGTTAACAGCAGGCAGTTCAAAGAGCTAACTAAAACTAGACACTGTTAAACCATGTGCAGGTAAAAATTTCTGATTCACAGTGATTGTTATGCTAGAAGCATTTACTTAAAATTATTAAATCTGTAGTGGTTGCCACAATGCAGCTATCAAGTTAGCTTAAATACTAAAAATCACTAGTTCTTTAAGAATGTCAAACTTGCCAACGAAACAGGCTGTAAAGTTAAACTGTGTATTATAAAAAATATATTTTTAGTGGTTGCCATTAGCATAGTCTACAATGATAAACTACATAATATAAATTATTTTCACTAAAGAACTTCAAGTTTGTGGGTTGCTGCAGAATGCAGGCTATAAAGTTAACTAGATATAAAAAAACAAAAAAAAAAACATTTGCTTAAAAATTAACTTATGATAGGTGCTAGAAGTTCAACCAAAAAAATTAAGTTACATATTAGAAAGCACATTTACTTCAAAGTATCATCTTTAATGGCTGGAAACAAAACACTCTACAGAGTTATGTTAGATACTAGAAATCATGTTTATCAAAAAATGTTTAAGTTGTGGTAGTTTCCAGCAAATGCACCTCAAGAATTAAATTAGATACTTGAAGCATTTACTTAAAAATATCCAATTTATAGTGGTTACTGACAATTTAGTTTGAAGAGCTAACTTAATCTAGATATTGAACTTATCTTTAATTAGGAATTCTGAGCTTCTCTAGAAATTGGCCAACAGAGGTTAAGCTAAATAATAAAAATTGCTTATTTTTAAAATTTTAACTTGTGGTTGTTGCCTTCAATGTACATTAGAAAGATAAATTAATCTAGATAATAACTAAGCTTTAGCTAGATAATATATGTCAGTCAAATTGGCTAACGACTGAACTCTGAACAGCCAAAATTTAAAAGAAAAAGTCAGTACTAGATGAAGTTCATCCAGCACTGGCAACTTTCTGGAAGTAAACATATTCTGAATCTTAACTTTCATGCATGATTTGCATAAAGATACATTATTTTCTGCATCATATTCTAACCAGAGTTGTATTTTAAACTATCCACTTTAAATATGATGACTCTCTTTTACAGAATTTCTTGACAATAACTTCTGTACATGGAGATCCAACATTTGGAGAACCTTTTCTAAGCTTACTTTGAGTAATCTTGTCAGAAAATTCAGAAATTTATAAAAATGTTATCTGCTACAGCTATTACTGAATGATACAAGCCCTGCTTGGAGTAAATTCCTAGAAAGTTGTCTTGAATCACTGAGGCAGCTACATAGACAAATATACACAGCCTACCAACAAGTAAATACACACCCATTACAGAAAGAATACCATTTCATTAAATATACAAAAAGAGAGAAAAGTTTACTATTATTACTTAATTGATGTGTCCTTTGCAGAAACATGGTTACAGATTGAACATACAAAATCTGAAATCTATATCTGTGAGATTGCACCATACTCCTGGCAAAAAACCTGGATGAGAATGTTACTAGAAGTTTGTTGTTTGGGATGCTTTTGGAGGGAATGATCAAGAATGAACCACACATGTTCAACAGGGTTCACATCTGACAACTGTCCTGGTCATCAGAAGGTGTTACTGCCCTAATCTTCAAGCCATAATTTTGTCACTCAGACTGAATAAGCAATATGGCATAAGAACATATCTTCATATAACACCAGCTGTGACCACATAGCTGTCCAAGTAGAACCTCACACCATAACAGAAATACCACTCATTTTTGTTTTGGCTTACTGACAGTTCAGTGAAAGTTCCTGACTGATAGTTGCCAAATCCAGATGCATCCACTGTCTGAGAAGTGAGCAAATCTGGACATGTCTGAAACAAATTACAATGTCCCAAAAGACAGGAGATTGCAAATGTGACTGCTGTCAACATACAATGTTGCCTAAAGTGAGAAGTAGCTTCCATCTAGCTACTCTGCCACTGTAGTTGATGCTATGAATGTAGCTTCTGATGGTATTGCATGTGAATTGGCAATTTTTTCCAACTTTCATATTCCAACCATGTGACCTCATTAAAATAAGTTAGGCCTCCCACCAGGTTATAGGCAAAAAACACAGCTAAATACAGAGGAATGTAGTCAAAAATATATGGATAATATAGGGTGGATGTCCAAAAAACAGGGCAGATAAAAGGTATATTATTTCAAAAAGACTACAAAAATGAGAACAACTTACCTGAAACACAAGTATGTATCTAACTTACACTTGCAATGATACTAAGCTAGCTAGTTTAATTTCAGGCACCCTAGTAAACTATAATACAAATAACCTATTAGTATTCATAACAAATGGTAGAAAGTAGTAATGAAATATATCATTGCAAGAACATAAGTTAAAGACATACAAATATGAAATGCTAAAATTCTCAAGACTTATCACATGGTGATTAACTACAGGAGTACACAATATTGTTCCAGTTTTAGAGAAAGTGTAAGAAACAACTGAATATATGATACAATATCTAATACTTTTTATGTCATTACTCAAGACTCATCACTTTGTGACACAGTGCAGATTTAATTGGAAGTATTGTTCTTTTAGTCACCTTTTAAACCAATGTTGAAATATATGAAATTTCAAACTGAAAACATTTCAAATTCATAATCTTTAAGGGACTTTGAAAATTGTTCCAAAATAATTTCAGGATCAAAATCCAGGTTTTTGACCAACATGTTTTCAAATAAAAACCCTAACTACAAGGATTTTCAAAATCAAAATTGAAAAACCTCTTTTACACACCACTTCTCAGTTTTCCTTCAGTAGTATAACATGGGTTTACCCTTTCTTTAGGAATTTGACATATTAATTTTTCAGTTGGGCCTCAACTGAACTGTTATCCCATGATATGTTAAGAATTGTTTTCTTCATGATCTGCCAGCACCTAGCACCTTCTAACTTCATGCCAACAGTTCTGGAATGTAAGCTTGAAACCACATAATGTTCTCACTAATATAATAAGCCATGAGAAAAATACACATTTTGTACTGAAAAGTAATAATTGCTCATAGTACGAAACTGTGTATAATGAAAGGTAATAATTGCTCATAGTACGAAACTGTGTATAATGAAAGGTAATAATTGCTCATAGTACGAAACTGTGTATAATGAAAGGTAATAATTGCTCATAGTACGAAACTGTGTATAATGAAAGGTAATAATTACTCATAGTATGAAACTGTGTATTAACCAGCATAATCAATAGCAGCCATCAGAAAGTGAGTCAATTCTCTTTCTACAATGTTTATAAAATCAATAAACACACAATAGCAGTTTTATAAAACTTGAAGGAGTTTAGCAGGTGACACTAGCCTAGCAATTCATAGCACCTTTAATAATTAAAATAAATAATATGTATCTTAGAGTTTAATTTTTAATTAAAATAAATGAATAACTGCAGTTTTACTATAGCTCAATGAAAGATCAAATAATAATCGAAATGGCTTATAGGGAAGGTTAGTTACTGGTCAAAGGTTCCAACCTAACGGCCAATGTTGCTGACAAGATTTTCATAATAACAAAGATTTGTGAGGCCTAGCCTAATAATGGACAGTATCCTTAGTAGTTATAAGTTGCAGAAAACTGCCAGTTATCAGCTACAAAATTTTCACCAGGGCTCTACCCAACAGACCATAGAATTGGTTTGCCAGCACCCAATACATTTTTATTTGCTCTTTCAAAAAGCAAGAGAATGCCATCTGCAGTCAAAAATTATGAAAGATATACAATTAAAACTCTAACTATATTTTACTATTATTGAGAAAAAAATCCATTATATGGACTATCACATACATATACTGACTCAATTAAGATATAATGAAAATGTTGAACCTGACTAAAATTTGAAAAATAATCCTAAACTGTATTTTTTGTTCCAATTTAACTACTGAAAAGTAAGTTTATTTTTCCCAAAACAAACCAATTTTTTATGTGCTTATTTGCCAATTCAACAATAACTATTTCCAAGTTTTTGCCACTTTTTGACATTTAAGGTCCTTTCCAGGACACAGAAGAGCAAAATTATATCCTCCCATACACTTTCCAGATTCATGGGAACCATGCATATAACAAAAAAGCATTAATGTATTTAAGCAAGTTCAAGTAATTTCACAATAATGATTCACAAATTACCTGTCCAGCAGGGCTAACAAGGTCAGTCTGTCAAATCTCACTCGCAAATACTTGCAGGGAACAAGCCAAAATTTGTAGAAGTGGCGGGGTTTCTGAGGGTGAGCAGAGGAGTCAGTGAACCTAATACGGCAGCTGGATGCCAGGTCTGTGTCAGTGCCCGCCTGAGAACTGGCAGTCTGTGAAACATTGGAAGCAGCAGCAGCAACACCTAGAGTTCCAGCTGTCATGCCTTGTGTGGCACGGCTAAGTAACGATTCAGCAAACATTTGAAGAGGTGTTCGAGAAATACTATGAGCATGGCCTTGAGATAAACTAGAGGAGTGAGCATCACCTCCCCCTACTTCCTGCTCAGCTCTTGGTACTGGCAAAAAGCTAGATGCAGATGATGTTGGAAGGTTAAGTCCAGACAACATTGGAGTAGGAAGTTTGGGAGCATGCAAAACAGCTGCTGGACTGTCTAAAATGACAGTTGAACCTGAACTTGATGATGTCTGAGATGTTCCTTCCCTGCAACAAAATTAAACTGCACTTTAGATATGACATACATATAATAGCATTAAATGGTCAATATACTTTGACTGTTAACACCAACACACACATTTTACATAATTTTATTTTCATATTAAGTAACTCTCACACACCAAAAAAGAGCATTTTAAATTGTAACACTTTACAGTGCAAGAATACCCTTCAAACTTTAATAAATAAAACCTTCCAAATCCTCTGGAATACTAAGACAAATTACATGTGTTATAGGCAGAGGACTGACTGATGTACTATCACATTTAGAAAAAAAAAGGTATTCTTTGGCCTCAAATCTCAAACTTTAAAGAATAACTTATTTCAACTCAAACTGATATCATCATTTTATTTCTAAAAACACAAATAAAGAAATTTACCATTTTTGTGTAAAAGTAATGATCTTCACTTAACTTCAGATATTTACTAAAAAACTGTATATTTAGTTTGTGTGAATTAATAACATGCACAATCAGAATATGTCAATCTTTTGTATATTAATAAAAACTGATTTTATGTAGTTATTTCATACATAATTTGCAATATTATAATCTGTACTTTCATAAAGATCATGTTATGATATAATACATGTATGTACACAATGCTACACACTGATTAGCCACTTCCTTCAAATCCACCTACTGTCAGGTTTATACCACATGGACATATAACCATAAGCTTACATGTGAAGACACAATGATTAATGTTGTTACAATGGTTCAAAAATGAGTATACATCTAAAAAAACAATGATTAATACTGTTATCAAGGTTCAACAATGGATCTTCATGTAAAGAAATAACAGTTAATACTGTTATCAAGATTCAACCCTAGGTCTTCATGTAATGACACAATGATTAATACTGTTATCAAGGTTCAACAATGGATCTTCATGTAAAGAAATAACAGTTAATACTGTTATCAAGATTCAAACCTAGGTCTTCATGTAATGACACAATGAATAATATTATCAAGATTAAACTATGGGCCAACACAAAACTTGCAAAGCACCTTCCAAATCCTAACTCTTTTCTTGTGTTTCTACAAAATTTAATCAGTAAGCATACCATTTGGAATCCATTGCAGATTCTAGAAGTTTGGGATCAAAAGTGCCTTCCAGGCCACGAGCAAGTCCACAACTGTGCTCATCAAAAGTGTAAGTGAACCAGTTCCCTGTAAACAAAAACTCTGAAGGCTTAATAAATTAAACTGAGCACTAACTTTTAACATTACAAAGAAAAAAAAATGGTTAAAAATAATTCAATTACAACTGATCTCCACTTAATATTCAAGTATTTATAATATATATTTGTGTATTAGAAACAGAAGAGTTACTTTCATATACAAAAACTTACCATCAACATTAGAATTATTTTATCAGAACTATCTGAAAACTAAACTTGCATGAAACATACTTTAATATGATTAGTTTGAATGTCATAAAGACACCATCAAAAGTAAAAAACACATAAATTATAAAAAGCACCTTGGTTAACAAATAATTTGCATCAACTAACAAAAATCATACAAGTTATACTGCACAAAACATGATGAAAGTTATATGCAAATGAAGATTTATACATAAATCAAAGCTTTACTAATATTTTCTACCAACAAATAGAATACAAAATGAGACTGTAAAAACATGTCTTGAACACAATGACTTTCTGTTTAAACATGATGAGTTTGGGGGGTGCTTTCTCTCTCTCTCTCTCACTATATATAACAAAAAAATTGTTGATGTAATTAAACACAGTACAGTGAAAAAAAATAGCAATACCATAAAGTCATAACTTTATATGAGTTATTTAACCAAATAACCTAAAAATACTCCAGCATTACTGATATGAATTTCATGTGCAGACAACATACTAAGTTTGCATGAAAATTAAAATATGAAATTTTTAAGACATCCTTTGATTCACCAGATGATAGTAATTAAGCAAAATAAACAAGAATAAACAGAAAATATGATTCAATAATAACGGGGTAGAAATAAAAAGATATAAGTGACTGTATCTTTATTTAAAGTAAAACAATTCAGTTTGGTGAATTATTCTGCATTATTTAAGAACTAAACTTCAGTAAAGGATCTTGAGAGTATAATTTGATTCTTTATTGATATGTTCTTTGAGGTTAGTTTAGCTTAGCTTATGTTATTACATTTGTGTTACTTTGGGCTAAAAATATGTTAAACTGATTGAATGATAAATTCTTCTATCCTATTTTAATGACAAATTCTGTGATATTGTACAACGTATGGCCACTGAAGTATCTGCAGATGAACATAATGGGAACCAGAATTGGTAAACATTAATGTTTCCTTTATTAGATTATAAATCTTGATTAAATGCATGATGCATATTACTCAAGTGAACGTACAGCTTATGTTTGTGAAAGTTATTTTTTTGTCAATTTTACTGTATTTATGTAACATTAGATTAATCACATTCTTTATTGCAAATAGGCTAATGTACTGTATTTTAACTTTCACCAAAATTCCGAGATGGAAAAACATAGGTTTTTGGAAAATACTGAAGAAATACTAGATTCGAACTGTTTTAATATTCTTCCAATCTTTACTAACCCATTCTTCAAATTTATTAGCAAGGAGAAATTTACACATTTTGATATCTGTAGTTTTTAAAATATTTGATATTATATTCTACTGTAATTTTACCATTAAATGAATACTCAGTATATATTATTTTAAATGAAAGAATATCTGCTATAAATAGTTAGATTGTAGAAGTAAATTAAACACTATTTTGTCATTGTTACCCTTTGTTTTATTTGCTAAAATGTTTTCTGTGATTATACACATGTAGTTTTAAAAGAAAAACTAGCAGAACTTAAAGGTGGGAGTCCTTACACTAATTAGATACACCCTTCCATGACTAATATCCATTTAGATTTTGTTTTTTGCATAATAAACAGCTGTGTCAGGTTTTCTTTTATGCAACAGAATAACGTATTTTTTGTAGTAAGAGCATGCTCGAGATATTCAGGCAAAATATAGTTTTCCCACGAGAGTTTTATGATATTAAAACTACAAATACAATATTGAATAATAGACTACTCTTTTTTTTTCTACCTAATGATCCACTGAAGGCAGAAAATACTGTAAACCAAATGCAGTTTCTAACTTAAGTGAAACAATAGTACAATCCATAATACATTATTAGAGATAATTAATCATGATTAACTTTATATTAGATACATAGTAGCACTTTTAATTATATCTAAACGAAAGAAATTTTAAAATTTTCATTCAAAAATGATGTATGAAATACTCCTGATAAGTGTATCCTTTGTGCAAAAAATTATTTATTTTCTAAGGAGATTCTGAGGTGACTGTTCACTTAAGAATGAACTTTACTCATTATAATAGATAGCATTGCCAGTGAAACTTTGCTAGTCATAGGGCCAAATATAAAAATTAAAAGATTGCAATTATGTGTCTATTATAGAAAAAAATATGAGAATACACCACACATAACTATTTATTACAAAAAAAAACATAGTGGCATATTCTCTGCAAACTTTTACTCCAAAATTCATACTCATGTTGTGAATTTAAAATAGTAATCAAGTATTTGTCCATGCTGAAAACAGAGATTGCAACATATTTGCAAACAAACAGATCATGTGTACTATAGACTAGAATGATATTATAAAACAAAGCTGTACTGTGAAGGTTCACCTTACAACAGAACATTAGTTTTAAAAATGTTCTTCATTGTGACCCTTTTTTAAATATCTAATTTACATAAATGATTTACTGTGTAAAACATCTTCCAGGCATTTACAGCTCCTACACTATCACAAATGACAATGTTTGTGTCATTAATGCATTCACACTAATTATCTAAACTCCAATAATCAATTAATATGTTTTTGTACTCAAAATTTCACCCACAATGTAATCAAAAATGATATAGCAAAAGAATAAAAACCTACAAATTAGAAGAAAAAGAGAAAAGTGTTTGGTAGTTCGAAGTATATCTATGTTTAGCACTTTTATTAAGGGTTACAAGAAAACGTGATATTCTCTGATACAAATACATCACACTTAAATGATGCTTCAACTTAAAAATATTAATGAAATGTCACATAACCATATTGATTTTTCACATGACCTAGCATTTGCAGTCTCATTTTATTTCTAGAATTAAAATATTAATGTTATAGATATCAGTGCTAGCCATCCCTTATTTTGAAGTGATATACTATAGGCAAGGCAGCTATTCGACACTACTCACTTCCAACTCATGTCAGACCATGGAGTAAAATTTGATAATCAACTTATAATGCACCCATGGACCTAAATTCCAGAGCTTGATTTATGTTTTTTGTGGTAACAGGACATTAACCATCAAACCTAAGCTCCAAAGTCTGGCATGCTAACCATTGGACCTCAATTGGCCCAATATAGATACAGTAATAACAAAAGTTCAATTTTTAAGTTAATGAATGTAAAGTGCCCAAAAGCCAGTATGGTTGTTTAGATAAAAATTAAACGTGTTTACGATGCTTAGTAAAAACATGAAAATCAAACTAAAACATAACATGTCCAATCACACAAGCTGCTGAAAACAACAACATATAAAGACAATATTAAAAGTCAAATTATAATCATCACCAAAATTTCTGCATTTTAAGGTTTATATTACAACATTATCTGTCCACTAGTTTTTATTACTGTAATAATCTAAAATTAAGTTACCTGTTCATTCCTTGCTGTGAATACTACACTGTTTTTTTTTTTATTTCATATAGTAACATCAATAAACCTTACCATATTCATCCTGAAAGCAGTGAACAGCTCCTGGGGAAGTGTCGTCATGAGAACTGGCTAAGTGGGTTCCTGGTCTGGACAAAATACCAGCAAGAAAGTATGCAGGTGGGCCAAGATCACTATCTTTTTTGGATGAATGAGGACTGGCTCTGTCACTGTTTTCACTTTTTGGAAAAGTTGGTATTTTTAATCAACAAAGACCTTTATATATAATGCTCAAAGACCTTCCCTAAAATGTGAAAATACTTTGATGCACAGATTAAGGTTATCAATAAAATAAAACCCACAATTATCAATAAAAAGTGAGTAAAAGTAAGGAAGAGTGTATAATAATATATTAAGCATAACATTATAAAAAGTTATCACATATGTTTCAAGCAACTTGAACAAGTTTAAAAATTTTTAAATTATTAAAGATATAGGGATACTGTTAGATTATATCATTTTTTTAATGTTAAAGTTCATGGAATTGTTTTTCTTTTCCTCTTTCTGCACTGTGTGATGTGCCTGTGATCATAAACATATTTCTGTAAAGTTTACTTTAAATAACACATTCTTAATAACTATCATCAGCTGTTATTCTGCTTTCTACACCAAAAACTTTCAAATAATTGCATAATAGTGACTGATACATGCTAAAGCATGATGAACTTCTAACATGAACTGAGTACCATTGAATGTAAGTGCTGTTTTTAAGGTTAAGTTGTGACATAAAGGGTTTAGTTTGAAGTTAGGAAGTTTAGAATAAAAATATAAATGTAAAGTTCATCTTTATCACATTTTGAGAAAACTGTATGTAGACTTAAATGACAATTTTAATAGTTTACAATTTATATAAATTTGTGACTTTTTGTTTACTTACACAATCTTTACCTAAACACATATCCCCTCCCTATTTGATAATAGAAGTTAATAACTGAAAAAATTGAAATAGTATTTATTCATATAATGCAAAGAAGATTTCTGTGCAGAGCTGAAAACAGGTGAGCATAAAAATGTAAACTAGTTAAACAATGCTGTAAACACAACAAACTCAAAGGTGTTTATAAAGACTGTAAAGGCATGAGGAAGAATCTGTAGAATAAATATGCATAAGTAAGAGGGAGTGCAGCAGTCCACTGGCTTCTGTAAATGGTACTAGAGCAAACCAAACATAATTTCATGCAAATAAGATTGGTATACAAGCAGATGATGAAATGCACAACTGATATTCACAAGCAATGAAAGGCACAACAATTGATTGCAATACTAAGGAAGCACTCTGGTCATACTAATACAGAATCAAAACTAGATATGAACCATGCAGAGCTAGCTATTGCTGTCAGAAGAGTGATTAGAGCATTCCACGAAACAGCAAATGTAACTGATCATCCAGTGTCAGGGCATCTACAAACATGAGTGGACACTGTTGAAGAGGTGTTGCAGTGTTGAAACCCTTGGTGAAGGATCCATCAATGATGTAAGAAATGCCAGAGATAAAGCATATCATATTGCTTTACCATAATTTAATATAACAAATGCTTTACACACTACTCTCATTATGTTTTCCAACATCATCCAGTATATTCACATGTTAAAATATGAGAATACAAATCCCAAAAATCTGTACATTGGAGTAACGACATGTGATAAAAACTAGTCACAATACATCCCATGGACAGGTGAGGCCTATATTACTCTTCATGGTAATGTACAAACCCCTGATTATGTTACCTGAGCTGATGAGAATACAAAGGCCACATGAGAACAACCATTTCATTTCCCAGTGATAGCATTGTGCTGTGGTTTCACCACTGGTTCTTATTTGTTGAATAAAGCCCCAGGGCTATTTGCTGAATAAATCCCCAGGGCTATTTGTTGAATAAAGTCCCAGGGCTATTTACTGAATAAATCCCCATGGCTATTTGTTGAATGACCAGGGCTTGGTGATGTACATAAATTTATAATAAAGAACACTGAAAATTAACAAATCAAAAGTGTTTATTGGAAAGGCAGTTTAGACTATGTATAACATCTTTAAGCTTACCCTTCTTCACTGGTGGACCGCCCTGGTAGCAGAGAACACATCTCAGGAGGTCCTTCAGTTGTGTGTCTTCTTCTTGCTAGAAGTTTAGGTCTTTTAGATACAGGAATTTCTGTGGAGAAAAAAAAACATAATATTTACAATATATATTAAAACTTACCATCAAAATCAAGATACTTCTGCAAGAATATGATGTGAAATGTTATGCTGCATTGTTATATTCTTGCTATTCAGTTTAAAACTGACTACCTTAGCTCATAAATACAAATCTCTCACCTTTTGAAGGACTATTTTCAGCTGACTCCTCAGTCACCTGACTAGATGTTGACTCAATAGGGATCTTTCCTAAAGCGATGCATACAAATACTTAAAAAAAGTTTTTATGATTAAAAATTAATAATGATAATTACTTCATATGGTGAGGACTTTAGAAAAATTAGTAATAATGCACAGAAAATAATTTCAGTTTTAAACGCTACAAACGTAAAATTATTTCAATGTGAATATTTTTTTTGTTGATATTAACATTGTAAATCTATCTAACCGACACATAAAAACTACCATGCCATAATTAAAAATCAATCATCTTAAATCTAACAAACTAGGTCACAATCTAGATGTTCACAGAAACCTGGGGAAAGTAAAGAGATAAAAAAATTCTGATGTTCAATATAATGGTTACTAACAAGCTCTTCATGAATGACTAGAAGATACCAGTGAAACACAAAAACCACATCTTGAAAACAGGATAGAAATTAAACTGAAAACAACAACTGATTAAAATCTAATGGATACAGACAGTAAAAAAATAAGAAACTATACAAAACGAAAGACACAAAACACAACATAAAATTAAAACAAGCTTCACCAAACATCTTAATGGAAAGATCAGAAAACAAAAGATTTTTTTGTAAGATGCTTAAAAATGAATTTGTATTATTAATGGACCCAGAATGTATATCAAATATATTTTTGACCACCCCCAAGTAAGCTTTTAATTAAGAATAATGGGAACTTTTGTAATTTCTTCCTTTTTACTACTATGAAATTACTGGTTTACCACCATGGTGATTTTTCAAATAGTGTTTTTGTTGTTGTATTTTATAATTACTAAACAATACTAACCCAGTCCTTTACATACTGTTTATAGACAGTTACTGACCAACATGAGCATTTGGATTTTATTATATTGTTCTACTCACTTTTCATGTCCAATTCTCGTTTCAACTTCTGAAGTTCCTGTTCACATTCTTGGGGATCATTTTTACTGAGAATTTCTAAAAGAACATGTCCCAGATGTCGCTTTTCCTGACTAGGTCCACCCATTAACTGGCTAGGTCTGGACACTAAAAGGTGTAAATATCACAATGTTTGGTAAAATAATTATCACAGACACTTAAATATGTGGGGAAATGTAGTATTTCCTTGAAGTGTCTCTCATTAAAGTAAAACTTCTTCAATACCATAAGCTCACATTGGTTTAACAAAGCCAAAACTGTTAAATTTATAAACATTTCCTTACAACACATGTCAAATGAAACATGATTTGTTTTTTTATTTTTGAAAGTTGTAAATCCATACAAGTAACACCCATTAATATATCTTATTTTTACAGAAACTGCATAATCTGCGGAAAGTTATTCTTAATTTTCAAACAATTTCATCCAATAGTTTGTAAAACTAAAGCACCTTAATCTCTATTTAATTAATCATCTTCAAAACAAAGTTTATAATGTTAGAAATGATTTGTATAATTCACTATTTTGGGCTGAACAGGATTCTAAAAACAATATATATAAATAAATGACACATTATTCTAAGACTTTGTCATTCTAATACAAACAGCATAAGACAAGACAAAGGATGTCCTTGATGTATGTAACAAATTCTAAGTAATGATATTAAAGAACAAAAGAGCAAGTATAAAAAATTCATAGTCTATTTTTGTGCAAATTATGGTTTATTATACTTTCAAAAAGTGCAGTTCAACAAAAGTCATTTTCAAGTAGAAACTTTAGAAGTTTCTAAGAAAAATTTTAGCTATAGTTATTTAAAAAAAAAGACTGAAATCTATCAGCTCTACAATGTACAGCTACAAATCAAATATCAACAAAATGATAAATTCTGAGATCAGTTGAAGATTGTTTTCTATTTACAACTTTACTGTCATGATGAACACTTCTTTAAACTGTAAAATATGAGAGCATAACTTTTCTACTGTGCCATGTTCCTCTGATTTTACAACAATAACCATAGAGATAAAAAGAGCAAAAAATTCAAGATGTTTGAAACTACCATATACATAATGGTTTAGGCAGCTCTGGTAATTTTATTATTTGTTTGTTTGCAGTTAAGCACAAAGTTACACAATGGACTATCTGTGCTGTGCCCACCACAGCATCAAAACCCCGTTTTTAGCATTATAAGCCTTCGGATTATTTCTGTACCACTGGACGGCAGTAATTTTATGAAGTAAAGATTTTCTACAGACTCAACTGCAATAAATAGCTAATAAAAGTTAGAAAATGGTTACTAATTACAACTTATTATTTTATATCAATTCTTTAAACCATAAAAACACAGTTCTTTTCTTTAAATCCTCAAAATATTGGTTCTTTAATAAAATAGTGTACCAGTAGTTTATTTTTTGAATGGTTCATATAAACCATAAAAGTAGAACATTACTTTAGTTTCAGTCTTTTCAAGAGTATAGTCTTTTTCTCTTTTTATAAACTGATAAATTCTTATTTCTTCCTAGATCAACTTTTGTGCTAGAATTTTGGTTTATTATGGCAATATCTATTCCCTCCCTTCATTCTTTGATCATTTTCATGACAGGTTTTTCATCTCTTAACTTTCTGTAAATGCTCTATAACACTGACTTTCATATCTAAACACTACTTAACAATGTTTTTGAAATGGATACACTGCAAAAATGTTATTTTATTTGCATCTTTGGCTAATTGAAGGAACCTTCATAATCGCATTACTTAAGAAGTCCTCTCTCTTCTGTTAGCATGGCATTACTGGTTGAAAAACCAAACTTATGATCAGCATTTCCATGTGAAAGAAGCAAGAAATGTTTAAAAAAATTTTATACTTGCATTCTTTTTATCCTCATCAACTAAATGTGTTACTTTGTGCCAAAAATATTCAACATGTCTCTATTTTATTTCTCCTCCATCATCATATGACACTTAACCCATAGCAGTAAAGTATTCTAGAATTTCTTCCATCTGACAGTTTCCATTCACCTCTTACAAAATATGTCACAATGAGAGAAATTAAGCAACCACCCAAGTCAAGTAAATGACAAGCAACCCTCAGCTGTCATCTACAGGAGCAAATAACTGAGGCTTAAGCATTTCAAAATCTTTCAATACTTGGTTACTGAAGGGTATATCTGATTTGAGGTGTAATACAATATTGATTAACCGTGTAACATTAGGTAAGGTCAAAGTGCAAATCATGACATTTTACAGAGTTACCTCATTCAAAATTTAACAAAAAAACTTTATTATCAATGTATGTTAAAAAACATGGCATCAAAACAGTTTATAATTCAACTTTTAATATATGTTTTAATTTCTTCATTTCAAAAAGAAATATTTAAATAAATTCTTAATCTTTACTTCTCTGATTAATGTGACACTTCTTAACTCTAAATTGCCAATTTTAGATTTTCTTTCTGCCCTCAGTGATCTTCTGACAGGCACAAATTACACAGTTGGAGTATGGCTATTTCCAAGCCATAATGTTAAGTTATAACTTCCAATTTTCTTGATTTGCTGAGATACAAAAAATAAAGTCAAACCCACATATCATGTCCCCATCACATCCTCTTTCAAAAAATGTCAATAATTGTCTTTAACATTTACTATTGGAATATTTATAACCAATAGGAAGAGAAGATTTGATTTACAGAATTCTGTACAAGGTTAACTTGTTCCAATGACAATTTTTAAATTATTCAACCTACAGTTTCATTGTTGCTCAATCAGCTAATGGGATCATTTTAACCCACATAAGGCATAGTTAGAAAACCAGTTAAATTAGAGTGGTTTTAGGATATTATATTTTCTAAACATGTTGATACTTTGTGTTCTTTATTGTAAATTTGAAATAAATAACAATTATTTCATGTATATTACTATCATTGTCACAAATAAGTAGGGTTAAGTTTAGAAGAATGTCCAAGAGCAAAAAAAAAAACAAGAACTCAAGGGTAAATACCAAATTTCTTGTTTTTTTAGTGTATATTTTTTTACTTATTATTATAAAAGTTACTAAAATGTAATAATTAGAAACTTATTAGCTTACATAAAAAAACTTAAATAAAATAAAAATTAAATAAACAAAATAATCATGATTTCTTGCACACAATATTGGCATCATTGTGTAATTCAACAAACAAGCTGGTAACTTGATTGTATATTTACACAAAGCTGTTCAGCTGTGATAATAGCTTTTGCCATGTTCTGAGAGGGTCTAAAGAACAGTTGTAAGACAATAAAATGAGTTAGTGGCAATTTTGAAAAGTATTAGCTTTGGCTGTGAGAGTAAATAGCCTATTACAATGTGCAGTCATTCCAGATAATAAATAAAAAAGGTAATTTAGATTTATTTCATACTTTTCAAATAACAGATAAAATATAATGTTTTACTAAAAAACAACTTCTGATATTAATTAAGGGAGTTCTAGAAGTTAGGAAAAACAGAAATTAATTTTGAAGATGTAAGACAAAAAATGTATTTTTATTCTTAACATGAAAATCACCTGGCACTTGGACTGACTCAGTAAAGTCTTTATAAGTTTACAGACAAACCCTATAATAAAAGTGCTTAATTTAAAAATCTTATTTTTTGTGTATAAAAGGCTTGTAATATTTACTAAAAGCTTGCCAAATTATGTGAAGATATACTTAATACATTAGAAGTTATAGTACGTATAATTTGATGGTTACATGGTGGTTACAAAGTTGGTCAAAATGATCAAACCCATATACAAAGAACTAAAGAGCTCCCCACATTTACAAAGAAAAGCTTTTCTCAACCTTCTGTCAAGCATCTGACAGTAATTTCAACTTCTATCTGTTTCAGTGGCTTCAGATTTTCATTATTCTGCAAACTCACAACTTTTCTTATGACATATTACAGCATCTTTTATAAACTTTCCAATAAAATGACATTTGGCTTTAATATAAAACATGTACAACTGGTGCTTCTTTTGGAGAAGTGTTAAAAATTTGACACAAACTCAATGAAAGCCAGCTAGCAAGACCATAGTTTACTCTAAAGTACTGATCTCATCCTAACTACTGATAAATTTTCAGCATCATATCCAACAGGGATCCAATGATTACTAAAATGAAGAAGCATGAACTGAACTATTTCATCTCTACTTTTGCTCACAGTTTGAACATCTTGCCATTCAGCATAGTTTCATAAAACTATAAATATCAGTTGCAAATTCAACAATAGCAAAACTTAATGGCTTCAAAATTTTACGTTAGGAGTATTAATAGTGGGTATTAGTAAGTTCTTAGTACAATGCAGGAAACAACAGTGTGAGTTAGTAAGTTCTTGGTACAATGCATGAAACAATAGCATGTATTAGTAAGTTCTTGGTACAATGCATGAAACAATAGCATGTATAGTAAGTTCTTGGTACAATGCATGAAACAATAGTATGAGTTAGTAAGTTTTTCATACAATGCATGAAACAATAGTATGAGTTAGTAAGTTATTGGTACAATGTAGGAAACAGTAATGTGTTAGTAAGTTCTTGGGACTAACTCATTGTTTTCTACACTGTAAGTTCTTGTGAGTTCTACATACAATGAACAACCAAGATTTGTCCAAGAATATATTGAGTATTTGTTTTGAATAGTCCGTGTGCAAAGTAATTTTCATGTTAAAATTAAAAATACTTTTCCTCATTTCAAAGACCTCAAATTACCTTTGTGTAATCCATAAAACCTCCTAAATGCATTTTAAACGTTTTTTCAGTAAAACTTTATAGTTTATCTGTTA